>NW_028277076.1:1360000-1520000 GCF_059951505.1 Python bivittatus | reverse complement strand
CCAGCTCCCTAAACTATTTCAGATCCAGGGCAAACCACCCACTGACTTTGACTCCTACTCACACGTGGACGAATAGCACAGACCTGTAAAAGTGGCTTAGTTCACCCCATCTCTTCTCCACACGCATCTGCGCAGGCCTCTGAAGCCCCCATAAACCAGTTTGAAGTCACCGCCCACCCCCCAGGCTTGGCTCATCTCTAGGCAAGCGGCTGGCTCAGATCGACCCGGGGAATGCGGGCGAATAGGCCTGCTTGCCAACCAGCAGCCAGAACACAACTCGACGGCTGGCGAAAGGCCCCTTCGGCTTCAGCACCCCAAGATCTTGCATCTCCCCACCTGGTTACAGGCTCCTTGGCCTCTTGCCTTGGGGGGGCAGGGACCTGTCCCAGGGATGATGTCTCCAGCTGGGCTTGGCTCACCTTCCCCACTTGACGGTTGCTGACAGATGCCAGCAAGGCAGAACGGGTAAAAGTCCGTGGCTGGGATCGACGGGCCTTTCTGCGGCTCCGTGGGTCTCCCGAGCTGGCGCGGCGGTCCCCTTGGCCGTCTGTTATCCCAGCTACATTTTTTCTCAGGAAAATCCCCCCCTTCCTTCGAAATGAGATACCTCAGCGGGCAGCGGAGCGACCCCCACGTGTCCTCCACCTCCTCTGCCCACAGCCACTTCATCGGCGTGGCAAAACTTAAGTTTCTTTGGTTTTATTGTCCTTTTTTCTGTTTTCTCCCCCCCCGCCCCCTTTTTGGAAATTTGGGTTACGGTTTCTTTTCGCAAAGAGCTGTCCACACAACGAGACCGCGCGTTACCTTTTCGCTTGCGGGTGGTTTGCCGGTCCCCCTCAGCTGTTGGAAACCCGAGCGTGGGAAGGGCCCGCTGAGCCCGACCTGGGCCAGAGAGGGGGATGCCAGAAGCCAGAAGGCCACCGTTGGCCTTCTCAGTAACACCGCCTTCAGCCGAGCCCACCGAACGGCTTGGCGGAGGGGTGTAAAACAGGGTAAAGTGAATGTAAGGTGTTGCGGACTCAGGTATTAGGTGAAGAAAAGTAGGAACGTAGTTAGAGGCGTAGCGCGACTGTAGGTCGGTTCCCCCGTAGATGGATCGGCAGGTTCGGTTTGAAGGACGCCCCACGAAAGGTTGGGGTTCTCTCTGCGCCGTCGCTCTCGCGGCAGGCGTTTGTAATTGGGCCGGGGGAACTGGCCCCTGGTGATCGGAGCTCTTTTGACTTTCGGGGGGCATGCTGGCTGGGGGGATCCTGGGCGCGGAAGTCCACCCACCTTCCGGCGGCCGAGGTTGAGAAATGCTGTTTTCAAGCATCTCGGCCCAGAATCTGAGCGACTTTGGACCAGAGCAGACCTCTCTGCCTGCCCCTCCGCTCTGTTTCAGAAGCAGGGAATTCCTCCCCCCCCCACTCCTTTTTTAATTTTTATTTTGCCCTTCAGTCATGCAAGCCACTTTTGAACTGTTGCCAAGAAAATTTCATGGATGTATGTCCTCAAATTCCCAGGATCGAGGCTTGACATTCCCTTTCCTGTCCTTCAAACCAACCTCTTTCTCTCCTTCGTTGTTTTTATCGTTGCTGTTTTCTAAACTTGAACCCCCCTTTTTTTAAACCTTATTTTATTTCTAAAAGGAGAAAAGTCCCCCCCCCAAAAAAACGCAGGAGGGCGGAGAGCTGTCCGCCCTGCCAGTCCCTCCCCTTCTTTAGCTGCTCCACGCCTTCGAGCCCATCATCCACAGCGCCCCGAGTCTGCAGAGACCAAGACGGGGGTCCCCGGCTCAGGCTTCAAAGCGGCAATCAGGCCCTGCCCGGGGAGGCAGGAGGGAGGAGAGGGGTCGGAGAAGTCAGGGCTAGTGGACTACGAAGTAGATGAGTGGTATCGTAGATGACAAGGTGGGGCTCCCTTTGGCGTGCCAGTGGCAATCGGTGCAGGGGCTCTGGGTTCAACAGGTGGGCCGCATGGTCTGAGCCCACCGAAACTCAGGGATGTGTATTTAAAGAGAACCCAGGGCACCCACCGCTGCTGCCACCCCCGCGGTTTCTTTCCTGGCCTCTTGGCCACGGCTTTAGATAGCCTAGAGGTCAACCCCCCCCCCGACCCCAGCCTGGGCAAGAAGCTGCTGGCTGACCTCGAATCGCCCCCGTGGGCACCTGCGAACCTCAACTGAGCCGCCTTCGGGATAGGACGCTTTATTATTTTTTTTTTTCCTTTCCTATGTATGAAAAATGTCTTGTTCTAGTTGTTAACATTATTGACTCGATTTCCATAACAAAACTACCTCTTGCGTGACATCCTGCTGAGCATCTCAAAAGGGATTACATGGGGAAAGAGAAAAGAAAGGCCTTTTCTTTTTCTTTTTCAAACGCTGCCTCCAGGGGAAATGCCAGCCAGAAGAACCTTTGGCAGAGGGCTGTGTCCATCTCTCCCACTTTCCCATCCACGTTTCAGGGCTTTCTCGCCACGTCTTGGCCCGGCAAGGCATCGCCGGGGGGTACCAAGGGCTTAATGGGGGTGTGATACCCCCGAACATCACCAGAGCTGCTGGCTTATAAGAAACAGGGTGCACCTTTCGGCTTGTTACCCCACAGTGAGATGGGCAGTGACAAATTTGAAATATAAATAAATAAATACATTCTGACTGGGGCTGATGGAGGTGGTAGTCCAAAACATTGCAGGGGGCAGAACGTTGTCTGTCCCCAGGATGAATCCACGTTCGTCCCTAAAGGCAAGTCTTCCCTCTGAGCTCCCCCGCCCCGGCCAGGAAAGTGCTCTCCTAGCACAAGGTGATTGTAATTCAGATGTGCACATTTTCCTTTAAAATACTCTATTTGCCCGAAAAGGTTTCCCTCCCAGCCTCCAGGTAACTTAAATGCAAACTGGGACAGCTGCCTTAAGATTTTGCTGCAAATGCAGTCATCCAAGCAGTGTGGGGGGGGGTTGCTCTCCCCCCACTTTCTCCCTACTTTGCAGGTAGCCCTGGGGTCTGATGTGCCAGGCAGGGGTGCCACTCGCATGCCCCACGCGCTCGTGGCAAGGGCGTGCACACCCCAAGCACTCTGCCAGCTCAGGGAGAAGCTGCAGTCGTGACAACCGACAGTGGCTCTGCGTGGGAAGGGCCATTACGTGTCAAGGCTGTGAAGCTGGAAGTAGAGTGGACACCATTTCTTCCCACCAGGCTTCGGCTGGTGCACATGCACCGTCTCCCAACACATGCGCAGTTTGGTTCTCTGCCGCAAACCAGCCCCTCTGTTCCCGCCCTGCTTGTTTCTCCTTGGGCCTCCTGGGTCCTTCTGGGACGCTCCCCTCCCTCCCGCCCCCAGCCAGGTAGGAGAGATGGCAGCCCTTTGAATCACCTGATCCCCAAGGCGTTTTCCCCATAACCCCTTGTAACAAATCAGGGCAGCAGGATGTCACCACAACATCACAACTAGTGAGTGTTTAGCTGTTATGTTTTTTCGCCTGCTCGGAGCTGGAGTTCAACCGGGCAGGAACGGGCACCAGGCATGCTCTTCGAAGGAGGGTTGGTGCCCCTGCCCGTCAGAGCCTGGCAGTGCCCCGAACAACTGGAAGTGGCCAGGCTCCCCAGTGGGAACCGGGCGCCCTGGCGTGGGGCTGCTTGGTTCCCCAGCTCCCCTTTGACTTGACTACCTTTGGAAATGTGACCAATAAGTGTTAAGCGCATGTTTAGTGAGTGTTAGAAATTCGAAACTAATAAATGTGAACAGTTCTGCACCGCCCGGCTCTCGGCCGTCCTATTTTCCTGCTGGAAGGTGGCTTGGCGCGTTGTCTCACTGGGCGGACTTGGTTTTGGCGTTGCATGAACCTGGCCTTGCACTTCGGAAAGGGGTCGAGGGTTGGGCAGCGGGGCACCGTTGGCACAGACTGCAATGAAGCATTTGGTGGGGGGGGTCCAGCCTCGGTGGGGGGGGGTCAAAGCCTAGGATTTCTCCCCTCCCTCCCCTCTTCACTCTGCTGATCCATCAGCGGGGAGGGAGAGGAAGGGTACCCAGGCTGGGGTGGGTCCCGATCCCTCATCTTCCTGCTGGAGGGCTCAGGCTGGGTGTTGTTGGGTAGAAGGCATCAGGTGTTCTTTTAGCCTCTGCAGGATGAGTCTCTGTCAGCTGAATGGCTGCTGCGCAGTGAGGAACAATCGCAGCAAGAACAAGAAAAGACCCCACACACAAGGGAGCTCAGATAAAAGGCAGCCTTGACTGGTGCACCATGAAGGGAAGCAGCGAATCAATTAAAGTCCACCCCGGGTCAGATTGAATGGCAGGCGGCGGAGGCGCCCCGCAAGCCCACTCTGCCCGGCGTGAGCTGTGCAGCCCCCAGGAGGAGTGCCCGTGTGTCTGGGCGTGCGCACACCAAGCAGAGATGGCTGCAGCCACGCCCAAGTGAGCAGACGCTTGCCGCCCTCTGTGGCTTCCACCACCTCTGTCTCTGCTCTCCTAAACTCCAAACCCGCTTTGGAACAGGCTGAGTGGTCAGCAAACGCCCTTCTGGGTTCCTTTCTCCCAACTTGGCCCTGGCGATTCCATCTTTGATCCCCCTGCTGTCCAACTTCTCTGGGCAGATCTACTGAACGGCTCGAAACACGAAGCAGGGACGTTACAATGCGGTCAATGACAATCCGGGTGATGCACCAATCAGTCCTTCCCACTCCCCAGCCCGTATTTTGTTGTCCCATAAATCAGGCTGGCCTTCTCTTGCTAACGTGGTGCCTTCTTCTCAACCTTTCTGGGCCACCATTATCCTGGGGGGGAAGCCCCACCCAGCATGGCCAGAGGAGGCAAAGGGCATCTCGCCAGGGAGCCTCTCTCTCCAAAAGGAGATGGACCTCAGTCGTTTTGGCATCTTGCTAGGGCCAGTCCAGCTGCAGGACCAGGACCGCAGCTGGATGGACGTGGCTGGGTCCCCCGAGTAGGATTAGGATCTCCAGGAGAAGCCGAGCCCAGCTGGCCAAGGAACCCGGATGGAAGCAGATCTCATGTTATGCGCCTTCCGCATCCAGAGTGACTTTGGTGCGGGGACCGGCTCTTGACTTCTCTGCAGAGCTGACATTCCACAAAACCAGACCCCTGACGGTCGGTTCCCCTGACAACAAAGTCCCCTGTTCAAGCTATTTCCATGGAGATGCCAGTCCTCCTCCTCCTCTTCGTTCTCTTCCGGTGACTTGCGAGTGGCTGGCCACTCTCCTAAGGAGAAGAAGCTGGTGCCTTTCCCCGTCCAATGGAGTGCCACCTCCTTGGACCCAGGAGAGGAGGAAAGGGCATTGAGATGTAGCCCGTCCTTGCCCCAGTAGAGAGCTCCTGTTGCTTTGGGTCAGCTGTGTTGAAACGCTGAACAAAAGCAAAGACAGTCCAGATTCTCTGAGGTTGGCCTGGGGGGCGGGTGGAGGGAAGCTCTCGTGCTCTGCTCCGCAGCCTGCATCCAGCCACTTCTGCCTAATGTTCTTGACAAACACGATGCCATTCCTGCCCTTTTGCAGATGTGGCAGAATTGCATCTTCTGATGCCCGTCCCCGTGCCCTTCCCCGTTGGCCAGGCTGACTAGGGGCTCAGTACATAAAGACGTACACTGCTCTCCATTAAAAGGCCTTCCTACATATTCCCTTGTTCCCACTTAACCTTGAAATCTTCTCCTTCAGATTCCCTTCTTCCTTTTCCAACAAGCCTTTAGTCCCCAGCTTGAACTCCAATGAAACTTCAGTATAACTCCAATTTTTTCCCACATCCCTTTTTGTCACCTCCCACTAGTGCTGGGGCAGAAGGCCATAACCCTCCCAATGTTGCTGAACTACAACACCAAGTACCCTCTTGTGTCAGCATTGAGCAGCTTGACAACATTTGGACAGACATCGTTCACTGCCTCTGTTCAGTTAGACTCCCCCTCTGAGAAACCATGGAACAGTGGGAAGGAAGCCCACCACCACAGTTGGGTTCTCACAGCTCCCTAGACTCTTCTACACCCAGCCTTTGTGGTGATCTGTTGTGTGTCTTCTGGGCCATGAAGTGGGCAACTCCTGAACTACATGCACACACCTCGACTGAGCCTGTTACAGGGAAGTGGCAGTTGGGTTTTGTTACGTCCAGGTTTAGTCTCAGCAGGTGACTCCAGCCAGTTGACCTTGGATGATAGAAACACTAAGACTAGGAAATCCCTGTTTTTGGTCCAGACAGGAAAGTTGAGAAAACATTCTGAAAAAGGCAGTGGCACCTCCCTTCCATATCGCTGACAAGAAGGCCATCCAGGTGGTCCTTGGGTTAGGGTTGGAGTCCTGCTTTCCTGGGTGGAGACTTCAAGAAAGCAAGGTTGAAGTCACTCCTGTGGACGTAGCCTGTCCTATGAACTCAACCCACCTGTCTCTCTGCCGGTTTGCCACACATCCTGATGCAACATTTAGTTCTTTTCTCACTTGGTGGGTCTCCACCACCTTCACAGACTCGCTGGGGCGCAACAATAAAACAGTGAAACGTCCATGGTTAAAAAGATGCCCTAAGTGTCCACCGATCAACAAGCGAGTCCCGAAGCATTCCCAGCAGATGGATCTTTAATCAAGCCAAGCGTCTTCCTGCTTTCCAGGCGGCCTAGCAACAGGGCACGTGTTCAGCTCCTCCTAATCTTTCCCTCTGCCGCCGGGTAGACCTTTTCCTCATCTTCTTGGGCAGCGGCAGCAGTTTTTGCGCTGGGGAAATCACGGGCACCATCAGTCACTGCCGAAGGCCACCTGGCCTGCAATCGCAAGCCGGAGGGCAAACATCACGCTGTCGCCAGCGTCATTCTCATTAACCTGATCTTTTGGTGGATCACAAATGTCAGCATTGCCTGGAACATCCATTATGGGGCTCAAGGACTCTGCTTGTCAGACTGTCTTGTCACCGGTTCTTCTAGCGACCTTCAGAGCAGGAGAGGCAGACCAGCTGGTGGGGGGCCTTCTTTGGCCAAGCCCTATGTCCGGGCTCCCCATCCTGCAAGGTTTGTTTTAAGCCCAATGATAGGCCTATGGCTTACCCCCCTGTCGTCCAGATGTGTTGAACCAGGTAGGGGTGGGAGAAGCCTCCAGTTGGGGACCCTCAGCAGATGTGGTCCCCCAGCAATGTCAAGGAACAAATTCTTGGAAGCCAAACCCTTCACTGTGAGGTGGAGGACTCAAGTTGCAAACTCCTGCACGCAAAAGGGGAGATTACCCTGGATTCAAAGCCTCGCTTAACCAGGTTTGCTTCTGAATCCATTCCCCAGTTGAGCTTCCTCTGCCTCCGGCGAGAAGCGGGACCGGGGGCCAGCTCACTTCACTAGCAACTTAGGAGGTTGAATACACAACAATGGAGGGAACTGGTCCCCTGGAACATCTCTTGGAGGCCACACACCATCGATGCAGGGGGCAAAATGAATGGGTAGGACCGGCCTTTTTTTCCTCCCCATCCCTTTGGCAGAGCAGGCTGGAATAATCTTGGGTCACCACCGGGGGGGGGGGGGTGTCCCAATTTATCTCTTGCAGAAGGCTTTGAAGTGGGGTACCTACGATCTGGCCAGGAGCCACATCTGGCTGTAGGACTGTGGCTGGAGGCCATGCTACCTCTTTAGTGTTCACTCCCGTTGGAGAGATGTCCAAGCCGTCGCCTCAGACCTTGGCAACACAAGCTTGTCGCTTTGACCTCCCGCTGGCTTTGCGCTCCTGGCAGTTGCCAAGGGGAAGCGAGCCACAATGGGCCGGGCCGGGCCTGCTGGCAGGGCTGCGCTCCCTTGCAAAGACCACCGACCGCAGCCCAGCAGAGCATGCGCGAAGCCCAAGGCTGGGGCATCTGGTGTGCCTGTGCTTGCGCAGCCCAGGCGTTATCGCCGGAGTCAGGGACTTGGCCCCTGGCAAGCGGTGGGGAGAGGGGAGGCTCTTGCATCCTGTGGGGCGGGCCACACCTGTTCCAGGCACGTTCCAGGAACGTGGCAGAGGCAAGAGGCTGAACCCTGCTGCAGATAACCAGGAAAGGATGAAGATACTGGTCTTATCTATCTCCCTCTTGGTCTCCATGAAATATCAAGGCTGCCCTGAGCACATCCTGCCAGGCGCATGTCTGTTCCCGGCTGCCTGTTTCAGTTCCGCAGCAGACGGCTTGCTGCAAGGCCTGTCGAACTTCACAGAGGGTCCTCCTCCACCTCCCACCGATAAGTTGGGGGAAAAGGCGCACGCAGAGTCTCTGCATGGCACGTGGAAGGCCCCAGTGCTGATCCCTTGTCTTCCAGGGAGGACTGGGAAAGGCCTCTCCCCAAAAGGGGTGCTGGTGCCACTCAGGGAAGACAGCACTGGCCCAGAGGAAGGATCTGCGTGCTGCAGAGTAAGACCACCACCTGCGTTAGAAAGAAGGCCTTGCGGGCTTGGGTATTGAGTTGAAGTTGCTCCACAGAGCTGATGCCCCGGGCACCCAGCTTGCAACTCTTGGCTTAGCCATTTTGGCTAACCCTTCCCAGTCATTTGTAGACTCGGTGGGTCTTCCCTCCGCTGTCCCCCTCCCCTCTAAAGAACAATATAAAGCCCCATCTAGGATTTCCAGAACTCTCCCAGCCTCCAGTCCAACAGCAGGGGCTGGTCTTCTACCCTCTTCTACCTAAGCAGAGCCAAGTTGAGGCTGAACTAGCCAGCCCAGGGGCTGGAAGGAGGCATCAAAGCCCCTGAAGGATGTCTCCTCCCCGGGGGTCCTGGCAGCGGAGCCCCAAAAGAGGTGCAGATCTAGTCCGCAAAACCTGAAGAGCCAGCCTCGGAAGAACCGTGGGTCTAGTTGTCAGCAGCATCCCTCTGAACACGGAAGCAGCACGCCACCCTTTTGCCCCCTCTGTGGCAAGAAAGGGGGCTTCCAGGCAAGGCCCCCACCAACCTTGAACCCCTGCGACAGCAGAGGCTTTTTCGACATTTGAATGGCCAGAGGACGACTTGGGAATAGGGCAGAAAGCCCAAGGTTGGCAAGGATGTGGCTGGCTTCCCCCCCCACCCGAAGACCCCCATTGTCCAAAATAGCCAGCCGTTCCCGGCCTGCCAAGGAAGTCGCCACTCTACTCGGGAGCCATTTCTGCTCTTGCGCTCTTGGCCGAGCAGCTCAGCCGCCCTACCCACCCAGCCGAGGCCTTGAACCTTCCTGAGATTTATTTCTCATGACATTGGCACCGGCTCGGAACATCTGGCATTTTGCTGATAATTGTCTCTGATGCAGCCGGAAACCCGCTCTCTTCTCGCTTGCTCCACTGCTGCTTTCAGCTGGGACGCAGGGAAGAGGCCTAGGAGGGGCCGGGGGCTGGGGCTAGACCAGGCTGGGGTGCAGGCAGCCGGCCTGCAGCACTCTGCGGGCCCTCAGGGGCCCGTGGGACCCACCTCTGCAGGGGGACACAAGATCCAACCCCACCGGGTCCAGACTGAGGGCCAACGCCTGCACTTGCCGGTCTGAAGTTCCCGAACAAAACTCTGCCACGGCAGATTTTGGCGATATCCTTTGAGGGGGTGAAGGCGGGGCCCCATGCACAATGGGAGAAGACGGGCCTGAAAGAAGGTCCAAGGGCAGCTGGAGGCAGGAGAGCGGTGAGAACCGCTTTGTGCAGATGGCACCCAAACCTCCTTGCTAGCTCCTGGTTCCTTTGCTGATGGGGAGGGATCTATGGGGAAACCCTCTGCCCCTCCACCTGCATAGTCTCAAAGCTGGCATTGCTTAGAGCCCTGGAGAGAAATATTAGCTCAATTGGCTGACCACCTCCAACCTATCCACCAGAGAGCCTCTGCCTGACCCTTTTCCCTGCATTTCCTCTGCCTCTCCTTGAGATCATCTCCTTCTCTTCACCAGGCCCCCTGTCTTCTCCCTCTCTTAAGCCCCTGCTTCCCCATCTCCATCTTTTCCAACCTTCCCCAACCGGCTGTGCACGATAGAAAGCTGGAGCCCAGCGCAGGCGGCCTGCTCTTCTGCCCCTTCGGCTTTTGAGGGCTCCTTTTGCAGCAGAGGGTCCCTCCGTTTGCAAAACTTCCTGGAGTCTTCTTCCACCCGCCCCCCTGTCCCCTTTGCAACATTTCGAGCCCCACAAATCTACCCATCTTGTACCGTTGTACAAAGAGCACAACGCTTTCATTGTCAGGCCCACCCCCCAAAAGGGAAGCACCCCTTTTTTGCAGAGGTTCTGTGACTTCCCTTTCTCTGATTGGATGGCTGCAGGCATTCTGCTCAGCAGCCCAGCCAATCAGAGAGAGAGAGAGAGAGAGAGCGCGCTGGGGTAGCTGGGCTGCAAGATTCGGGATCTGGAAGCATCACGCCTTCTTGACCGGCACAGAACAAGCACACGAGGCAGCTTGAGTGTGGGGACGGTGCAGAAAAGACGTCACTTCCGAGAGAAGAAACCCTAAAAGTTAAAAACAGAGAGAGAGAGAGAACATTCAGAAGTCCTAACTCCCTTTCTTGTTCTTCCTCCTGAACAGAAATAGGACATCGTTGCCTCAGCAGCATCTGCAGATCAAGCCGCTCAGAAATACACCTTGTGGGTTTTTAGAAGGACACTTTACAAATGGGGGGGGGGGCACTAATTGCAACAGTGCAGATCCCACTGATTTTTCATCACGCTTTGGGAAGCCAATCTTTTCCTCCTGTCATCACAGGGCCTCCCTTCGAGGAACCCACCCTCTTATTACACCCCCCACCCCCTGCTCCCTTCCAAAATAGCCCCCCACGTGTTGTTTTGATGCTGCTGGATAGCTGCAAAAATTCCCACCACCATTCTTAAGTTGCTTTTCTGCATTACGACAATATTTTGGCGCTCGTGGGATTTCCTGCCATTTTCATTCTTTTGCGTCGTCTCCTCACACTCTCCCCACCCCAAAACTGATAAAAAAAAAAAAAATCAATCCATCAGCCATATCACAAGATGCTTCTCCAAGAAGCAGCCTTGAAGTGATGCTTTCGGCTGAGTAAATTAAGACTAGTCTCTTGTCTTCCTACTATCCATTTTTGAGCATCGTAGTCTAAGGACATTGATGCGCCAAATGTCTTTGTGAAGATGGTGAGGAAGAATGAGAGGTGATGGGAGGGTTTAGCCTAGAAAAGAAGTGAATGTTTAGCCTTTTCACCAGCTGAAAAAGAAATATGGCGTGCCTAGACTTCATTCCAAACTAGATTGCTTTCTTTTTCATCCACACAGAAACATTGGGGTGGGGGGTTAATGTCATTTTAGGAAACAGGAACGGGACCAGACAATTCAAGGTAAAGGAAAAAGAACGTCTGTGAAATGTTCGGAACAGGTTTTTGGTTATTAAAACCGTGGTGGTGAAATAAACCATCTCAGAAGAGGATAACGGCTGGAGAGTCGAAGTTAGACTGAGTGACCTTTGAGGTTCTCCTAAGCATTGTGATGGTTTTGTGAAGAGGCAGAACTCACTCTGTATTAGCCTACATTCATCTCAGGCAGAAATCCCTGAGTTTTCTGACATCATGAAGTCACACCTCATGTTCTCGTGGGGATGGTGGGTTCACCATGACCTTCTGGAAGATCGCCACCATTCTACTTGGTCTTCCCAGGCTAGTAGAGCCTTCTCCATATCCATGGAGAAGGATGAGAAGGCCTGCAAGCCTTGACCTTGCTCAGTTTCCCATTTTCCCCATCGCAAGTGCCATTTCCCCACCCTATCTGGATGCATTTTGGTGGACATTCTGGCCACGTCTCCATCTGGGGCAGATTTCTCTAGGGTGTTCGCTGTGGGCAAGCCATTCTCTGCACATTAAAAAAAAAAAATGATTTGAATCCACAAGCCCCACTGAGACGTTCTGCAAAGGGCGAGCCTTGCCAAGCCAGGGCACACCAGCGCCTCTGTCCCTCCAGCGCAGATACGGCTTGGAAACATTTGTATACAAATATGGTCCGAATGCATTTGTCCTCCATCTCGGCATCCAAACTGCCTTTGCGCATGAAAGCAGAGGGGTTTTCGCTTGACGCAATTTAAAAATGAGGCAGGTCTGAAGCAAAACAAAGCAACCCCCGAAGCGGCTCACACTAGCCCAAATGGAAGTCTGGCTTTTCCGTGGCCTGCGGTTGAGGTTGAACCAGGACGGCACCAGCCTTCATCTTCCAACCGTGGACTGGTGAGCACAGAAAAATAAAATTGTTCAGGCCAGCAGGACCAGAGCAATAAATCCATCGGAGCTCCCCTCCCTCCTTCCCTCATATTTTTTAATGAGCCTGTTCTCTGTCCACACAGGGCCCCTCCCTAAACCATCTTTAACAAGTTTCCTTCTCCTGTTGCTTTATCTATGGCAAAGGTCCTCCTTTATCTTCTCAGCTGCCACATTCTGATGCTGGTTTAGGAACAGTGTTTTGTATCTTAATTTCGTTTCTTCTTCTTCTTCTTCTTTTTTTTTCGCTAACGCTGTCACGTGCCGTGGAGAAAGCCAATGAGGCAAGCATTTCGAGCCCATCGTGGCCACCATTTGGAGGCGGGGACTGGCTGAGTGTCCGGCAAAGGCTGCACTTCCCAGGACAAGCGCGCCCACAGTTCCACCTGGGAGCGGGACCCACGGTCGCAAAGTGGGCTCCATGTGGTTCCATCCGGATTAAGACCAGAGTCCAAGGGTTTGGCCTTTGCCATCTTCACTTCTGGAGTCGCGCGGGCAGAGAAGGAGGCAGAGGGCTACTTTCCAAGTAAGTGACTGTTAACAGCCACTGCCAAGGTCATTTAAACAATTGTACTTTTATCTACTTCTGCAATAATTCCTTGTCTCTGGCTAGGGATGAGGTGGGATGAGATTGTCTGCCAATCTCTCCATTTATGCCGGCGTGGCCTGCAAGATCTCAGCTCCGGAATATGTTGAACTGGAAGTAGAATCTTTGATGGCACCTTTCTTACCTTTGTTGTTTGCCCAGACCTGCTGGTGAATGTGCCAGTTGCTCATAGGGCTATCCTTCCCCACTGTGCCAGCTGCGCTACTTTGCTTCCCCAAAAAATCAGGAAGAACTTCCAGGAGGTCACAACTTGAGGCAGTTTTCATGGTGGGACCAATCAGGCTGCTTTGATACGGGCGGTGGGGGGGGGGGATGGTTTTGTTTTGGAAGAGAGGACGCTAGGCCCAGATTGAGAACTTGCACATGAGCAGGCCACGGTGCCTTTCCTCCATTAGTCGATAACACCAACCCGCTTTCCCCAAAAATATAGAAACTGAGCCAAGCCACATCTTAGCACGGAAAGTGAATAATGGTTTAAAACCTCCATTTTGGGTGGAGAAAAGGTTCCTGAAAAGTTCACCCAGTAAAACTGGGGGATGATGCTGGTTGCACGGGAACCTTTCTCAGACGTTTGCGCCTCCTTTCCTTCTCTTCCTCCTAAAGAAAAAACGTGATGCCGCACTTGAATGGCGGATTCTCGGTCCGCAAAAAAGTCTTCTCTCGGGTTTGGAGTTAGAAAGCAGGACTTTGGGCTCAGTGGGTGGGAAGGGGGATCCGGCTTGATTTGTAAATGCCCTTTACAAATCAGTGCTACCTACTTCCTAATGTGCGCATGAGGGATTGCAAACAGAAACGGTCCGGGTGGGGGGGGTGGACAAGATGGCCTGCTAGAAATGGATGAGGCTGGGAAAGTTGTTTTGTTATGCTTCCTTCATTCCATCACACATTCCAGAGTCCAAAACAGAGGAAGGGTCTTGTAAGAAGGAAGAAGCTCTTTTAGTCTTCTGGGACAGAAGAACTGGAAGAGGCTTTGAGGTCATCTAGCCTGCTCTTTGGTCCAGGATCCCCAGCATAAGAGGATTCCCAACCAATGCTTAGTGAACTATGTTTGGAGACATGGAAAGAGAGAATCCAACCAACCTTCCAGAAACTGGGTCTATTGTTTACTTGTCCAGGTTCTCCAAATGTTCCCATGAAATCCAGGCTCCTTCAAAGGAGGCCCATTATGTTTAATCATATTCCTGTGGGCATCAGAGAACAAGTCTTCTGTGAGATGGCCCTTCTCTGCTTCTGCTCCTGCTCAATCGTGTCTGTCTTCAGCTAAACACAGCCAGTCAGTTTCAGTAGGGCTTGGCATCCTCTTCCTATGTCTTTGCATTTGATTTGGGATTGTCAAAAGGAAGATGGGGGACTTTGCCTGTGTCTCTATTGAATCCCGTGCCACAAGGGATATAAATGGAATAAAGAGGACAACGTTGGTTAGGTTGGACCTTCTTGTCCCATTCTTCTAATGCCCTGTTGAAATTTATTCCCCTCTTAAAAGGGATTAGCATCTGTGTTAGCTGCAAAGTTGGGTTGATGGCCACTCCATCCTTTTGACTAAGTTGGGTGGTGGTGGTGGCTGCATGTGACCTTCAAGATGTTGGGTTGCCACCCTAGCGTCCTTCCCACCAGTTGCACATCTGGACAGACAAGCTCGCCTTTCCCAGATTGAAACCTCAACAGCCCAAAGATGTCTGCCTCTTCCAGTTCAGCCCTGGCCTGGAGGGAAGGGACACTCTGCCTAATCTTAGGGGCACTCTGGCTCTTGGGATAATATTGTTCCCTTGATTAGCAGGCATTCCTCTGCAAGAGAATGCCAGCTTCAGGCCTCCGACTCTCTACCGCAGGCAACTCTGGGCCGCCATTTCCCATCCAGCCGAGGCTGACTCTACACTCAGGAAATGCTTCCTTCCAGGAACGCTGCTGGAGGGGAGACCCAGCGAGATGAGGCAGGGCCCCCCCACCCCTCCCCACGGGAAGGTACCGGCAAAGGCAGCTTCGCCTGGATTGGGGGTGGAATGAGGAAAATGGATTTGTGCAAGTGTGTGGACGTGTGTGTGTCAATGTGGGGGGGCCGTGCTCCTGCTGCACGGGGTGGGGGAAGAGGTCCTTCGTCCCTGCAGTACAATCCAGCTCCTTGCAGGGAGATCTCCATAGGCCCAGCCTACTCCTTGAGAGGCTAGATTTCCAGGTGCTCAGACTTCAGGCTGGCTGCCTTGTGGGTGGGGGGGAAAGGCCGGGCGAAGTGTGCCGCTGCTCTCCTGGTTCTGGCTCTTTTGACCTCCACAGAGGCGTGGGCGGGCAGGCGGGAGGCTCTTCCCAAGCACTGCCCAACCCGCTGGCCGGTGGAGAGAAGAGGGGCGCCCGTGCCAAGGCTCTCTGGCCGTGGCGGGCCCTGCTTGCTCGCTCTGGATTTCCTTTCGGTTCCACTTGACTGTTCCTTTCGGGGTTTGTTTTTCCTCCTCTGGCTGGAGGGCTTTGCGAGCTGGCTCCCGTTTGCGGGCTGGGCTGGGACCGATGCTGGGTGTCTGTTGCTGCCCCAGCTCTTCCGACCATGGTGGGGAGGTTAAAAAGGAGCGTCAGGCAAGACAAGGAAGGAAGGACAAAACATTGCAGCCCCTCGAAAATCGCCCTCTATCTCAGCAAGAGCCCCCCAGGGTTTTGTGGCGCGTTGATTCTGGTAGAAGCTTTCTGCCCCGGAGGTTAGAGATGGGAGAGAGTCGGGGCCCTTTGCCCGGGGATAGGTAAGGCTGAAGGCGACAGGCAAGGGCACCCAGCGGGTCTCCAGAAGCTCAAGGGGCGGGGAGGACGCAGTCCCCGAAGTTCATCCCCCCCCCACCCCCGCTACTGTCAGGGAAGCGAGGAGTTTCCCTAGGCCAGTAGGGAAGGACGTGGGCAGCGCATTTTACGGGGTGTGTGTGTGTGTGTGTGTGTGTGAAGAAAAAAGGAATCCTCCCCCGCGTGCCTCCCCGTAAGTCCGCGGCAATCCCCTTTCTCCAGCCCTTCCCAGATTCCGAGGGGGGCTCGCGCCGTCCTGCGCCTCGGAGCGCTTCCCCCCGGGAAGTTCCGCCGCTCCCGCTCGTCGGTGGCGCGGGGGGGGGGGGAGAGGGAGCGCCCTCCTCCCTCCCTGTTCTCTGTATCGCCGGTTCAGACCTGCAGCGCGGAGTTCGCGATTTCTCGCCAGGTGTGGTAAAATGAACGCAGAACGCCAGAGCCGCTGCCGTTAGGGAGCAAGCGGTTTAGGGAGGGTGTGGGTGCGCGCGTTTTTTTCCCCTTCCCTTCTTTCTCTCTCTCTCTTTTACGGGAGGGGAAGGGTATAGGTCGGCCCTTCCTTCCTTCCTTCCTTCCTTCCTTCCTTCCTTCCTTCCTTCCTTCCTTCCTTCCTTCCTTCCTTCCTTCCTTCCTTCCTTCCTTCCTTCCTTCCTTCCTTCCTTCCTTCACCCACCGCCCCGCCCTCGAGATGCCCCAGGTCTGACGGACTTGTATTCAATCGGGAAGAAGCGAGCAAGGCTTCCGAAAACCCGGCGCCGTGGGAAGGGGATGGTGGGAAGGGACAGACCGCCCTCCAACTTTCACGCGCCGCGGCTCGGGGGAGAAATCGCCCGTGTTCTTCCTGCGCGTTGCGCCGCGTTCCCTAAGCCAAGGGCTGGGACTACAATTTCCCTCTTGAGTCCTGCTGCTGGCAGGGAGGGATGGGAGCTGTGTCCCAACACCCCAGGAACGCAGGTGATCAGGAAAGTTTACCCACTGAAAGAGACTGGCGATGTGTGTGTGTGTGTGTGTGTGTGTGTGTCCAGTTCGTAGGTGGGGGAAATCCCCGAGGGAGGCGAGGAGAAGGGAGAGAATTTAAGACTTCATTCACACGACCATACCCCGAGCCACAAAAGCACCAGACGCATTTTAATAGACTTCTGTGCCCGTCCAGCTATGGGTTGGCTGAAGGCTCATTGCACCTTGTGGAGCCAGAAACTGGGCCAGTGGAAGAAATCAGGGTCCCTTAAGGATGCGGAAACCGTGTGGTATGGACAGCCCTCGGGTCTCGGAAGGCAGGTCCCATCAACCCAGGGAGGGGGAGAGCCGCGCACCCAGCAGCGGCCTTGCTGTGACGGGGAGGCAGGGCGGCTGGGCTCTTTGGCCGCGGCTGGCCTGGTGTGCGTCTTGGGGAAGTTTTTTGCTCGCCGGAAAACCGCAGCCTTCCAGTCTCCTGCCGAAGCCAGATCCGTCGTCTCTCCCGGCTGCGTGGAGCAACCGGTGCGCTCCGTCGGGGCTCTGACTCGGGGAGACAGACGGGACCTTTCCTCCTCTGGAAATGGGGGCAGGAAGAAGAGGGCGGAGGCCGCGAATCCCGTTGGGCGGCTGGGCGGGAGGAGCACCGCCGGGCAGGGGGAGGGTGGACTCTGGCCGAGCCCGCCCCCCCCCGGGGACAGAGCGGAGAGCGAAGCCCCCTCCAGTGCCCTCCTTCCCCGGCGGCGAGGGGGGGTCCTTTGCGTCCCCGCCCGCAGAGAGCGGTGCGGAGGCGCAGCGGCGCACACGTCCCCGCGGCTATAAAGGCGGCCGCTGCCCGTTGCCCAACTTCCGTGCCCGCCACTCGCCGGGGCTGTTGCCGCCCTCGGCTCCCGCACCGCCCGCCCGCCCGCCCGCCGCGCCCCCTCCCTCCCTCCTCCCTCCCCCCTCCCCGGGGGAGCTCCCAGGCGCTGCCCGGCTCTTCTCCTTCCCGCAGGCCCGGCGAGGGTGATGGATTACTCCTACGACGAAGACCTGGACGAGCTGTGTCCCGTCTGCGGGGATAAAGTCTCGGGCTACCACTACGGGCTTCTGACCTGCGAAAGTTGCAAGGTAGGCGCCGCGCTCGCTGGGGCGGCGGGGGGGGGGCGCGCGTCAGAGGCCTGGCCCTCGGCGCTCAGCAGCGCAGCCCCGGGCCTGCGGGAGAGAGGGCACCCCGAAAACGGGGCGACTAGGGTGCCTGGGGAGACGGCCAGCCCCCAGAACGCCGGCGCCGCCGGAATTATCATAATTAATGTTGCCAACGAAAACGGGGAGGAGGATCGCAAGATGCCGTGGCGGCGGCGGCGGCGCGCCCCAGAACAGACCCGCCTTCGGGGCTCTGGCGGCTTCTGCGCTCGGGACGGCGGAGAGGAAGACGGTTTGGGGGCCGTGGCGCTTTTCAGCCCCCGGACGGGAAAAAAGGCTGGCGAAGAAAGAAAAAACCCAGCGCCAAGCTGTAGCCTCCGGAGCCATTTACGGTTCGGATCTGGTCACGTTTTCCGTCTTGGCGGCAACGAATATTGATAATGATAATGACAATTAATAATAATAATAATAATAATCGAATTTCGACTGTTCGCTGCGGCCTTTGGCTTCGTGGCAGGCTTCCTCTTCTACAATTCCATCGCATTTGCTGATCCAGTTCTTCGAGGGAGAGAAAACGGTTGCACGACTGGAGCAGAGCCCCCACACACACACACACACCCCGGACACTCGGTGGGTTTTCTAGCAGAGGCTTCAGCGGCTCGGTTGAACCTGCACGGAAATATTTTATTTGGCATCATCTCCTAGATCATTTAATTTCATTTCTGCGCCTACGGGGTTCCGCGCGTTGTGCGAAGTGCGCCTTTTGCGATCCTTCAAGGTCCAGCGTATTGCGCGAACCCAGAGCAGTAGGTTAATTTAGGAACGGAGCGAAATGAATCGGGCGAAGGCGGTTTAGTGCCAAACGAATTTCGGGTTTTCTGCTTGATTTTTAACCCGGCGTCCGTTGGACCAAACACCCGCAGGAAAACGGTCCATTGCTTGGAAATCCAGATGTTAAAATCGGTCTCTTTTAGGGCGTCGTGCTCGGGTCGGTTAAAAAGTAGTAGGGAACCTCAATCCGGCGTCGCTTCGGCCCTCTTTTCTCATGCAGTCGTTTTCTTCCGAAAGATTTCTGGGCAGACCGAGAGAGCGAGAATGATTAAAAGTCAGATTATACCGAAAGAGAAATCGAAAGAAGAATAGAAGGAATAGGAGAGAGGTAGGGACCTGGGAAGAAACCGGAGCGGGAAACCGTCAGAATCAGACTCGTTCGGTTCTGGATCCGCATCCTGGAAGGAAAACGGCATCCCAGGAACGCGGACCGAAATGAGGCCAATCAATTCACCCCCCCCCCAGGGGGAATTAAACCCCGCGAGTTTGATTTCGTACCCGGGCTGGACTTGAAGGGTGTGTGTGTGTCTTTTTCATTCTCAACAGGAAGAAATATTTTAGATCGGAAACGAAAAAGCGAAATGGCGGCAGTGGCTAGAAACGAAAGCACCCCGAAGACGCCTCGGCGGGCTTCCTGGGCTTCCGCGCCCCCTCTTCCCCCGGAAGGGTCGCAGGCCCGGTGGTCAGTTGTGGGGCGGCGCTCCCAGGGCCAAACTGGGGCGCGGTAGAGTCCCACTTGGCTTCTGTCGGCCTCAGGGAAAGGAGGAGAGGGACTTCGAGGGCGGGGCGGAATCCGGAATTTCTCCCCCTTTCTTGGTTATTCCTGACCGCGCGCGTGCATAATTGTATTGATTTCTTGGGGGGGGGGGAACAAGGCTGGTTCCTGTGTCCTTCTATCAAGCCAGTCTCCCAAACGACCCCCCACCCCTATCCCGCCGTCACCTTAAGAGCGGGCTTCTGAGAAAGGGTCTCTCCTGTCGTGCCCCTTAAACCACGTTCTCTGGGCAAATGAGACCTTCAGAACTCCGACTTATTAAAATCAAGGTGTGGCCTTTTCAAAAAAGCTTATTCTTCTTCCTCTGGATTTTTTTTTTCTGTTATTTTGGAGAGGGGCCGATAGATCCTCTAGCTGGGAGGGGTGTGAAAAGGGTGGCCCTGGGTCGGGAGAGTCCGGACCCTCGCCCCATTCCCTGGACTTGAGGGTGTGCGAGGGAAAGCAGGACCCGAGAAGGAATGAGTTTTTGCGAAGCATGGAGTCGTATTAAAATAGGAATCCTCATGTTAGCGTTAAAGACATCATCATTATTATTATTATTATTATTATTATTATTATTATTATTATTATTATTATTATCGTGAAATCTTGCTTCGAGTCATATTGCAATAAGAACCCTCGCATTGATATTGATAACATGATTTTAAATAATTGTAATTACTAACCAGCCACTACTTATTCGGAATGCGCATCCTGTTCAGCCATTCCTTCAACTTAGGTCAGGGTTAACCCCATTTTGCGGACGGGCGTTGAGGCCGAGAGCTGGAGGGTCAGGATGAAATGCTGAGTTCCGGCAGGGAGGGGCGACCCGCGTCCTCTCTCCGGCCGGGGCTAATCCTTAGCTGTGTTTCCAGACTAACCTACCTCACCGGGCTGTGGTGAGGATAATATGGGGAGAGGGAAAGGCCGAGAAAATCGGGACATTTTCTGTGAACCAAGACAACAGATGATATGGTGAGCTGCGGTTCTCTGCCATCACGACTCGCATCCAGGGCCGGACTCACCGGCCTGCGTATTGTGTGAACCCAGAACAGGGGTGGATTCCATCCACAGATTAACCGTGTCATCGGAATGCAGCCCCTCT
The DNA here is from genome assembly GCF_059951505.1 of Python bivittatus. Taxonomy (NCBI): domain Eukaryota; kingdom Metazoa; phylum Chordata; class Lepidosauria; order Squamata; family Pythonidae; genus Python; species Python bivittatus. The sequence goes on along the minus strand of NW_028277076.1, from coordinate 1,499,745 downwards.
CTGGACCCTCTCCTCCCGGTGGGTTGAATCAACTCCCAGAATCCCCCAACTCGGGCGGGCCGGGGGATTCTGGGAGTTGCAGTCCCTGCGCGTTTTCCGCGCACCACAGCCTGCGCTCCTTTTCTCTTTCCTTCCGCCTCTCTCAGCCCCTCTCTCCTCGCCCAGGGCTTCTTCAAGCGGACGGTGCAGAACAACAAGCACTACACGTGTACCGAGAGCCAGAGCTGCAAGATCGACAAGACGCAGCGGAAGCGGTGCCCTTACTGTCGCTTTCAGAAGTGCCTGGCCGTGGGAATGCGGCTGGAAGGTGAGCGCTCCGGGTCCGGCTTGGGACTCCTTGCGCGGCGGAAGGGCCTTTGCTGGGGGGGGGGGAGTGGGGGGGGGAGGGAGGGCGCGCCCCTCTAGCTTTGCCTCCGCTGCTGGCAGCCTCGGCCGGCGGGGGGGGGGTTCCTCCTCTCCGCCCGGGCGGACAAGGGTGGCCAGAAGCCGAGGTCGCCAGCGGTCGGTCGGGCGGCCTTGAGATCGAGAGAAAACGAAAGCTCTTCCTCGGGCGGAAGAAAACGGGGTTAGGGGACGAAAGGCAGAGAATCGTCAACAGTCGCCCACAGAGACCGGGAGGTGTTTGGGGACGAGCCCGCAGTAAGGGAGGCGAGGTGCTCTGCCCATGTGCAGGACCTGTCCATGGTTCAGGTTGCAGAGCGCGCGCCCCTCCTGCCAAAAGGAGCCCGAGGCCCCCGAGAGACGCTGGCCTGCGTGCCCCCCCAACGAACGGCCCCTCCCTCTTGCCCGGGCTACGTGCCTGGAAGGCGCGGGATTGACGCCCGACCTCTGCCGTCCTCTCTTTAAAAGCAGCCGGCAATAAGGAAGGGCTCTCCCCCCGCCGGATCGAGAGACTTGCCCCGGCAAGTCCCGTCGGGGCAGCGAGATGCTTCTCGCGGGACAAGCTTTCCTCCGGCTCACCGAATCGTGGTTTACTCAGCCCCGTTTCTGGCTTCAGGACAAAAACATGGGGGGCAGCTTTATCTGGGCCCCGAAAACAATTCATGAGCTCCTTTTAGGTGTGGCCCGTCCCATCCCGCGAGACCAAAAAGTAGTTGAGCGCCTTTGAGCGCGGCCCCTGGCGCCAAGCCAGCTCGGGGGGACCTTGAACGTTGCCCCCCCGGGAAAAACCACGTTTCGGAGGAGAGCAGGGAAGCGCCTCGTGTGAACCGAAGTCTGGAAGTGGGTTGGAGTGGTCAGCTGCTGCCCCTCCCCGGGAGAAGAAGCGATGGGGAGGGAGGAGGGAGGCAGCGCCTGGATCGGGGCGCCCAGGCGAAGGAGGGAGAGTCCCTTGAGCCCTTCACCTGCGCGGGGGAGGACGGGGGGCGCGCGGCGAAACTTTAGCCGAGACTCTGCGTCCGGCCGCCACCGCTTCCCCCTTCCTTCCCTGCCTCCTTACACTGGAGGAACTCGGGAGAGGAAACTCCTCTTTAAATAGACGGTGCCCGGTCTGGCTCCCCCCCCAGCTGGAATCGCTTCCCGGCTCTCTCCCCGCCCCTCCGGTGTCTCTTGTCTTCATGGATCTTGGTGGCGATGGGGAGCCGGAAGCGCTCCAGAATCCCCTTGTTGGGTGAGGCGGCCCGTCTGCTGGGGCCCCTTTGCAAGGCAGCTGCGCCCTTGAGAACAAACCGGGGCGGAGGGGGGAGGAGAGGCCGGGAAGCAGGAAGGAGGGGCAGAGGAGCCTCCGAGGGGCACCTACCGCGGGCGACACCTGGGAAAGCCCGCGGAGCGCAACGGGACGCTGCCCTTTCCCGGGACCTCTCCCTCTGGGGCTGCCCGTTACTCCCCCGCCCATTTCTGCATTTCTCCTTTCGGCGCCACCAGCCGCGCAGGGGGGCCTTCTCCACTCCAACCCCCGACGGGGCGTGCAGGGGGGGTCGAAAGGTGTGCCGGTGGCGGCCGGGGGGGTGGTTCGCTGGCGCCCTCCCCGCCGCTGACGCCTCCTCGGTGCTCGCTCCTTGCAGCCGTGCGCGCCGACCGGATGCGCGGGGGGAGGAACAAGTTCGGCCCGATGTACAAGCGCGACCGGGCGCTGAAGCAGCAGAAGAAGGCGCTGATCCGCGCCAACGGCTTCAAGCTGGAGACGGCCCCGGCGGCGCCTCCGCCGCCTCCCATCGTCTCGCCCGTGCAGGCGGCGGACTACGGCGGCCTGCCGCCCTCCCTGCACGGCCTGGCCCACCACCAGCACCCCGCCGGCGCGGCCAAGGGGCTTCCGCCGCCCAGCGCCGCCGCTATGACGCCCGTCGACTACGAGCGCAGCCCCTACGGAACGCCCGCGCTGGCCGGGCCGGGGCCGGCGGGGCCCGGGCCGCTTTCCGGCTACCACTACCCGCCCTTCGCCAGCCGGGCCATCAAGTCCGAGTTCCCGGAGCCCTACGCCGCGCATCCGCACGAGGCCGCCCCAGCGTACCCGTTCCCAGAGGCCTACCCTGGCGGCGGCGGTGGCGGCGGCGGGTCCCCCGTGACGGCGCTGGACATGCCCGAGGTGATCCTGAAGCTGCTGCAGCTGGAGCCCGACGAGGCGCAGCTGAAGGGCCGCATCCTGGCCTGCCTGCAGCAGGAGCAGGGCAAAGGCCGCCCCGAGAAGCTGAGCGCCTTCGGCCTCCTGTGCAAGATGGCAGACCAGACGCTCTTCGCCATCGTGGAGTGGGCGCGCAGCTGCATCTTCTTCAAGGAGCTGGAGGTGAGTGCCCGGGCAGGGGCGAGCGGGAGAGGACCCCCCCCCCTCCTGCCCAAGGCACTATTGCAGGGCTGGTCTGAGAAGGGGGTCCGGAGGGAGTTTTCCCCTGGCATTGGAGATGGCACCTGGGGTGCCACTGGGAGGACCGTTGGTTGGTTCCAACGCTGGGAGGTGGAACTGGGACCATCACTGGCTGAACCGGTTTTTCTTTCTAAGGGAACCTCAGGAGAACACGTCTGGGGAACCAGGGTGCCCCTTTCCTTGCTGATGTGGGGTGTGCCTGCTATTTGCCCCACTTGCGTGAATGGGAACGTTTAGCAGGTGTGCTTTCCGCGCCAGCTGGTCCCCTGCACTTTATGTGCCTCAGACAGTGAAGTCAGCACGGCCAAGGCTGAGATGCATAACCGTGAGCTGGGGGCCGCCATGCGGGGGCCCATTGCCTGGGCTCGGCAGTCGAGGGTCCAGGAGCTGAGCGCAGGGCAGCAGCAAGGTTTGCACCATGAACAGAATTCAGGGATGGGATCCGAGACGCCCCTGGGGCGTCTTTCCAGACAGCTGTGCAGGGAAACCCAGCTGTTGCCACACACTTGGAGAATTCCAGCTGGAGATGGCTGGTGTTGGCCCTCGGTTGTAGCTGCTTTGCTGGTAGAACAGGAAGGGGAAATTAAAGGGGGGGGGTTGGCAGCAAGCATGTCCAGCTCCAGGACAGGCTGCGGTCCAAGGAAGGACTGACCCTGCAAAACTGTGTCTCACCGGAAGAGGCGGGAAGAGGGCATCGCTGGCCTCTCAACTCTGGTTGAATGGGGCTGAGCTTGGGACTAGCTGAAATGGCAGGGGGTGCCTGTCCCCCTCCCCACAGTCACTCAGAGCAAAGCAGGACTTTGCACCTTGGACCAGCTAACTGATTCTGCACTTTATGGCCTGGGGAGACCCCTGCCAGAGGAGTCTGTCCCATCTACCCCAAAGTCCTGCCTCCATTCTGTTCTCACCCGGTGGCAAAGCCACAAGCCCGGTGGCCCTCCCCTCCTTTTCCTCTGCATCCCTTTCCCTATTTGGGGGTAGACTGCGCGTGCACATGGAGGCTTCATTGGCTGACAGGCCACCTGATCCAGCCCTCCCCCTCGCTCCCCTTTAGCTAACCAACCAACCATGCTGGTCACCCCATCTCGTGGCAGGCCGTTCCTCCAGCCTGCCATCCCTGCCCCTTCTTGCGAAAGATGCCAGTAGGTGTGTGCACCATTTCTATTAGCAAGCGTTGTGCACCCGTTGAAATCTCCCTCTGTTTCCTTCCTTCCCCTGCCCTTTCCCCGTGAAGAGGTTGAAACAAACTTTTCACCAGAGTGGGCTTTACGTCACCGTACTAAACCCACTGGTGGAATAGAAACCCTGTGCCGGGCATTTGAGCCAAGTGCTCGAAGGCTGGTCTGGAATACGGCCAGGGGCTAGTAAGACCCTTCTCCAGGTAGTGTCACTGCAGAGTTGCTTAGCTTTGGAGAATGCGCGTAAATGTTTTGCAATCGCCGATCGCTTGCACTCCCTCCGTTTCGTCCTCGTCTTCTTCCTCCCTCAAAACTCCTACAGATTTGGAGCTGCGTTTTCCAGGTTGTCCTTGCTTTTCTGCACATCCTGTTTCCAAGCGCGCAATGTTGCGAGCAGTTCTCCCTAGTGGGCGCATTTTTGGACAATACATGCTGCTCTGTAGTGTGAACAAAGTGGGTAGTTCGGAACAGCTGTGGGGAGGGGAGGATTCAGCTCCAACACCTGTTTTCAAGGCCAGTGCTCATCCCTGTAACTTTGAAACGGGATTAAAAAGGCTTAGGCAGAGGTATAATATTCCTGGGTAAGTTTATTATGATTTTAACCGTTGCTGATTTTCAAGTGTTTGTGTTAATGTGGTGCTTCTGTGAGCTTCCCCAATTGTCTTGTGGGTGGGTGAGAGCTACAAACTGAAATCTTCATAATCATAGCAACATCATAATTAAGTTAATGGATAGCGGCTGCTTTTACAATGCTGACTGTCTGCTCCTCTCCCTACGAAGAGATGAAGTTTATTCTCCTGCTTTGAAGCATCTTCTGCCCACCAAAACCGGGGAGAGAAGGCCCCTCTGTTTCAGAAAGCAGAAAACCAACTTGGAAATTATCTTGAATGAATGGCAAAAGATGCAGAGAACAGTAACCCTGCAAGAAGGATAATGGATAGTCTGAGATTTTTTTAATTATTATTATTATCTATGGGACCGGGAGTCACAGTCATAGTCCTTCTTTGGCTACCCTCTCCTCTCAAGCCCCAGAGCCATAGGGTCACAGAGTCTTTAGCAGACACCTGGCCTGCTCTCCCCTAGAGGACTTCAGATATTGGGCCAAGGGCTGCAAGTGGCTGAGGGCTGTAGGTTGCCCACCCCCAGGCCAGAGGGAGGGGAAAAGTGCTGGCCTTTGGAAAACAGCATGGGGAAGGGGAACAAGGGACGCTAAACCGAGCTATCCTGGGTCAGGCCCTTGGGGCAGAAGCTCTGAAACCAGGAGCAGAACGGCTGGTTTTCAGAGAGATTCTACCTTTGGCCCTTAGAGGGCAGGTTTTGCAGTCCTTATGGCCACCTTTGATGGTTTGCTTTACCTGGGGGGGGTTCCCTTCTTGGAAAGCCACCCGTTGTCTCTGTCCCAACGGAGCAGACTGCCAAGCTAAATTAAAAAAAAAAAAACACAGAACAGGAAGATGTGGCAGGACCCTCTTCCCCCCCCGCCCTACAATGGCTTCAAGGTCCCTGGGTGGCGGGGGGGGGGAGAGAGTTGGCGCCTTACAGCGAAGGACGAGGGACGATTGCGTTGCTGTGGGTCTAATTACCCTCTTGACATCGGGGTCACAGGCAATATTCTGCCCCTTCCCTCAGCGCCTCTGGACTGGAAAAAGATTTGACTTCCCCCAGATATATCGTTTCATTTAAGGGCCCGTAATTCTGTCAGCTGGGCGTTGACAAACGAGAGCCCCCCGCCTGCCAATCTGCCGGCCAGAGTGATGCACCGCCGTCCCTGCCGTGTCACCCGCCGGAGAGTTACTGGCGCGGCTGGCCTTCGGAGGCCAGAGTAATAACGCCGCCGGGCCGAGGAGGGATTTGGGAATGCTTGTTTATGGAGGGGAAGCAGCCGGCGAGAGGTCAAACTCGATGCCCATAAATACCCGCTCTAAGTGAGCTGAGATGAGGTGTCAAGGCTCGGGGAAGATTTGCGGGGACGCAGCCTGGGCGGGCAAGCTGGGGAACACGGGCCTGGTACTGGAACACAGGCCTTTCCCCGCCACCCTTAACGTGTAATTTAATACAGGGCCGCTGAGCTTAGCATGCATCCGTCACTCCAGCAGAACGGCAAGCCAGGGTGGACGTTGGCGGACGGCGGGGTCCCCCCTTTGCCTTATTGAAAATGGGGGAAAGGGGGGTCTTGGCTGAGGAATCCCAGTCTTCCCGAGTGGCCCCTGAGCCCCAAATTGTGCAACTGGGGAGAGAACTAAGCGTGGCTCGAAGGAATATGAATGGGGATGGGGGGCAAGGGGCCTGCCCTGATCCTCTGGGGTGCTTTTCCAGAATGTGGGAGTCGTGGGGCACAGATTGTGTCAAGACACGTGCTTCTCCTCCTTGCAGGGCATCCTTCAGAACAAGGGTCCTTCCCCCGCCCCAAGATTGCTGGGGAGGGTGGGGGGTGGCTGGAGGACTTCTGGGATGACAGTGGGGGGCGTGGGGGGGGAGAGAGCAGCTGGCACTAGAGGCAGACCGTCGACTTTGCATACAGACATTCTGGGGATTGCTGGGAAATGCCGCAGCTTGTAACCTCGAGCGCTCCCTTGGCGGACTCTGAGACCCTCTTTGCCCTCTGCCCGAGCTGGCTGGGAGCGATTGGCCCTGATGTCTGTCAGGAGAGACGCTGCAGGTCTGGCTTTCTGCATGCGACTGCCTGGCTAACCCTGTTGCTTTCTATTTCTCATCTACTTCTCTCTCTCTTTCACTTTTTCCCTGGGAGGGGGAAAGCAATCCTTGGGCTGGAGGAAGGATGGAATAGAGACACAGGCGCCCCATTCTGACAACTCGCTGAACCCCAAATTGGGGTTTACTAGGGCTGCGTGTTGACTTCACTGGCAGCGCCCGGACAAATAAACCAGGCAACGGTTAACATTCATACCTGCTGGGCTCCCACGCAGACAACGCCCTCCTGCGTTGTGGGAACCTGGCTGCTGTCTCTTAACACTGGTCATGCCTGCAGCCCTCTGCTTGGGGGGCATCCAGAGAAGACCCCCTGCCCCCTTTTGCTCTGTTCCTGTTGCAACCCTTGCAGCATTGATCCGGGTCCCTTCTGGGCTGCCCTGCCCCTCACTCAAGACCCCATTTGACTGGGGGAGAGGGTTGCTTAAGGCTGGCTTAGGAGGCTAGAGCCCCGCCCCCCATGTTGCACAGCAGGCCTTGGGCTGGGGGATCTGGGTCCTCCTCGCTGCTCTTGGCCTCATCGGCACACATCTGCCCTGTTTGATCTGGGTCATGGTGACCCCGCTCCCAGTGCTAACTGCTTAGGGAATGCTGGGAGCAATTTGGTTCTGGAGGAGAAGCCCCCCCCCTTTAAATGCAGCTAGAAAGTTGCAGCTTTGGGTGCTGAATGAGCCAGGCAGGCAGGCAATTAAGCTTCTTCGCCTCCTTCGCCCGGCTCCCTTGTGCTAGGTTTCCGGTGCGAGGCAGGGCTTGGGGGCGGGGTGGGGAGGAGGGTGTCCATCACCCTGGCATTTGAAGGGCCTTAGCCTGTTATTAACACCTTCGACTTGTGAAAAAATGTGATTGTCTGCCTCTTTCCCCCCTTCTCAATTGTCCAAGTGACATCTTCAATCTTCACCAAATAATTGCGTGCACACCTAACCTCCCCCTTTCGCTGCAGCCCCGCGCGGCAATCGTTGCATTCTGGAGGAAACTGCCACCGACCTTCATCCCCGGGGATCCTCCGGGATATTTGGGTGCCCTGCGTTCCAGGCTCTGCATTTGGGAACGTCTGGGTGGCGGGGGGGTAGATGGGGGACCCCAAAGGCTCCTGGCTCCATCTTTCTGGCCCTCTACAGAGGAAGCAGCACCAATTTAAAAACAAAAAATCCACCACCCAAACTCAGCCACCCTGCCTTTTATCCAAGACCGGAAATCCAAAGTGAACCCTAGCGCTTAAGAGGTGAAATGGATGCGCCCCCAACCTTCGGGCAAACCGGATCTCTTCTTGTGACTTACGGCCTTCCTTCTTCTCTTAGAAATCCTGGGAAATCCCTCCCCTGCCTCCCCCCTCCACTGAAATGGCCCTATTAGCCAGCCTGAAAACAATTTTCACCTCTAAATAGCCCCTCTGGGCTGTTGGCGACTGTCTTAGGAAGGGTGGAAACGGCTTCTGCCCTGGCTGTCTTTGTCTGCTGAAGCTCGCCGGAGAGACCCCCAGCGTGAGTCTCCTTCACCTTTCCAGGCAAACGTAAAACTCAGCTTTAATGCAGAAAAAAGGCCCCTTTCCTATAACCACGGTACTTTTCTGCAGCGTCACAAGATCCCAGGGCTCAGAGATGTTATTTGTTTACCTACAAATGTATACAGGGGTCTTCTAGGAAATACATACCAGAGTTGAAGCAAAAACTAAAGCTTTTGAGTAAACAATAGCGTTTTGCACAGGCAGCGAAAGACACCCCCTCTCCTTTGTTAACGGCAGGATTAACGGTGGGGTTGGCTTGGAGTTGCAGGATCAAACCAGCTTCCGTTCAGATCACTTCTTCTCGCACAGCCCTTTAGCAAACAATGCAAGATTAGGGTTCATTGCCTGCATTCAGAGAACAAACCTCAGTGGACGATGATGCGTAATCTGAGGATTGAGATCTTCCCAGCTGTCTTGACGCGTGTTTGGGTTCTCTTAGCCTGGGGGTGAAGCAGATCGCTGGCAGCAAATTGTAAGGGGCCGTCCCCAGGCGTGGAAATGATAACCCAGTTCACGAACCTGCTTTTGCTCCTTGGAATGAGGCTGATGCGTTGCTAGACTTCAAAAAAATAGGTCGATCTGGAATTGCAAATGTAGAGTCGAGGCCTGGGACAGCAAAGCGGAAACCCTGCCTCCGGTGCATGGCCCTGGGCCAGCTTGTCTTGGCTTGGCCTCAGTTGCCTCACCTGTAAAATGGGAACAGCGGTTATCCCTCCCCCTGTCCAGATGGCTCCCCTGGGCAAGTGAGAATTTGCAAACACCTCCCGTAGCACAGAAGTCGCTGTTAAGAGCAGGTTCTCCTGAGATGGACCCGGAATTATTTCCAAGGCAGCAAACTTGTCTGGCTCCTCACCGTGCTTCCAGCCCCCCAGCCCCCCCCTTTGCTTCTTCTCTCCAAGTGTTGCTTTATTGCTGTCTTTTCCCCGTATGGCTGTAGCCACATCTGGCTTTCAGTGGGAAGAGCTTTGCGCAAGAAGGATAAAAGCCGGGTATGGCAGCGGGGTGGAGGGTGGAGGGGAGGCATCTTTATTATCCAGAACATTCTGGGATCTTTATTGTCCCTTGGCAAAGGTGCCCTTTTCCTCCGAGCGCCAGCCGATTAAGAGCCGATACCGGCACCAGGGAACGTTGGTTCCGGCCAGCGTGCCAATCGGGCGGCAGGGAGCAAGGACCAGACCTGCCCTGGGCTTCCCCAAAGCCACCAGAGTTCTGGGCATTTCCGAGGTGATGGAAGGAAACCACCTCCCTCTGCAAAAATTAGACCTGAATTCTCTTGTGTGTTTTTTGGGGGGTGCCTTTTGCAATTTGGGGCACGCCGTTTAGAAAGAGTTTGGTGCCCCGGGGGTACAGCTGCCCTGGGGCTGGAGAAACGGGTTCAGCCCCTGATGAAGGTGCAGGGCAAAAACTCAACCGCAGCTGGTTTGACCCTTGTGAGAGGAGCCGTGTTTCCTTCTCTTGGGGTTATATTTTATTTCTTTAAACGTTGAAAGGAACAGAATAAATGGTGACTTAAAAGAAAAAAGAGGAAGAAGGAGGTTGAAAGAGACATAAGGGATAAGAATAAAATCAGGTTGGGATGTCGTGGGGAAAGCAACAGTCCCTGTTGGTGTTCGTATTTGGAAATCCCAGCGGGGTTAGCTGGACTGGGACATTGGGAAGAAGCAGGCGGCCAGTCATATGCTCTTGGATGGGAGACCACTAGGAAATCAAATTTAGGACATCGAATTTAGCGTACGGCTGTTTTCATTTGATTCCTGATAACACAGTGGTTTCAGTGGCATTCAGCTTCTGGCCCGCTGGTCTGCCTCTCCGGGATGGGCAAAACTGCCCAGCTTGATCTGCATCAGCGGGGGAACTAAAGGGAGATGGAAGTTGCAGTCCATGGATTTAGCTGGGGTATATGTCCCGTAGGACGAACGAGGCCCCAGAGAGCCACCCAGAGCCATTTTAGCCTCGAAGGATCGGGAGGGGGCTCGCGGGGCTGTCAGCTCCTGGTTCTGCTTCTCCCTCTTCCAGGTTGGAGATCAGATGAAGCTGCTGCAGAATTGCTGGAGCGAGCTGCTGGTGTTTGACCACATCTTCCGCCAAGTCCAGTACGGGAAGGAGCATAGCATGGTGCTCGTGACCGGCCAGGAGGTACGACCGGGAAACCGAGGCTCCTGCCCACTGACCGTACCTTTTGTACCTGGGGGCAGCCGGCGAAAATGACCCCCATCTCCCCCTTCCAGGTGGACATGTCAACCGTTGCCACCCAGGCGGGATCCATCCTGAACAACTTGGTGCTGAGAGCCCAGGAGCTGGTGCTGAACCTGCATTCCCTCCAGGTGGATAGGCAAGAATTTGTCTGCCTGAAATTCCTGATTCTCTTTAGCCTCGGTAAGTGGCAGGTTGGGGAGGAGGAGGAAGGGGATGGGGAAGCAGGGTGGGAAACCTCTGCAGAGCAGATTCTCGTGAAGCACAAGGAGGAACCGGGGTGAGCATGATCCGTGTCATCCTGCCCCACCATTATCCATGGGCTGATCTGGTGAAAAAGCCCCCCTCCCCATTTCTATCCAGGCCTCTGCACATCTGCTCTTAACACGGCCACCTCCCCGCTCGGCCGGAATATCTGCGGAAGAGGCCGGGCTCCTCCAAAATTTTGGGAGAAGCTGCCCTGCCCAGCTTCTCTGGTGCCAAAGTCAACCTTTCAGTAGATTTGTGGACTCGGTTCCACCTGCATTGCTGGTGCTCCAGATGTTCTTCCCTGGACGAGAAGAGGCATCTTCCTTTCCTTGAGCATCACGTCTTTCTTGATATTATTTCTGGTCTCCGCCCTGCCTCCTTTACGCTTCGAAAGTTCAGCTTGCCACTCCGCGCTACGGGCGGGGGGGGGGGGGAGAATCTTGCCGCTGGGCCTGGATTGGATCCTCTGTTTTGCACATGGGAGAATTTTTGCCCAAACATCTAGATAGGGTCTTTGCAAAACAGGGCTGTTGACAGCGCCTTGTTGTGGGCTGGTTCAGGCACTATCTGGGGAGATTTGCGTCAGAGGAATTCAGGGGTGGTTGGTTGCTGTTCAGCAGATGTAGTTCCCTGAGATTACAGCAAAGTGCGGAGCAGGAGAAGCTCACGCATTCACATCTCACCTAGACATAATAAATACAAGGGTTGGGGAAACCGAGGAAGATCTCGCTTGAGTTGCCCAGCTGTTCACTGCCCCCTCCTGTCACCCCCACGTCCTGCTGAAAAGTTGGACCTGTGGCTGTCCTGTCCCCATTCACACAATCTCTAAAGCGTTCCTTCTCCCCAGCATCGTTCCGATGGACGCACCTTTAAAGGCGATCACCATTGAGTCAGACCATCTGGGCCGTGCAAGGAGTCTGCATGCCTGCCTCTAAATTGCACCAGCGATAGCCTGGGCTAGCCTTTGCGTAGGACCTCTTGGCGAGGTCAGCTCATTTGGTGGCCCAACCTTTGGAAGGGGTCTTCTCGGGCTCCCCTTCCTGTGTAGAAATTTTCTACAGAAAAGTGGGATAGGAATCGGATTCTGTTTTCCAAGCAGGGAGCGCGGCGGCCCCATCACCTTTTGCGTTCCACACGCAACCTCTTTATGGGTTTGGGAAACGGTGTGCAAAAATGTTGCCCGTTGCCCTTGTTCCTCTTTTGTTCCGTGTATCAGAAAGGGTCTTCTGAATCAGGAGGGTTGGGAGTTTCCCTTAAAAACAAGCAAAGCCCCAGCGGGCATTCTGATGGATCGAAATTCTGCAAAAGTTTCCAACTTTGGTGGGGCATCCTGGACCTTGCCTCGCTTAGCAGTGGCATATTTGGCTTTGAACGCCTGAAGATCATTCTGAAGGACCGATCTTCCTCTTTAAATAGAAGCGCAAGGAACCCCCAAAACTGGCAGGGTGAGCTTGGGAAGAAGGACTTTGTGGATGAAGAAAAGCGCCTCGGGCCTGATCCAGCCTTACTTGCCTTTGCTCCAAACATAGCAGGGCTGAGCCTTCGGAACTTGAGATGGCTGTTCTCACCTAAGCCAACCGCGGCTGGCTTCTTTTATTCCCTTTCCTGCCTTGCGGTACGGACTTGTCGCCAATCGGGGTGGCGTCCGCCAGTTTAGACGGCCGGCCGTAAAAAGAGGAGCCAATTTGCAAAGGGAGGAGCCGGCCACGGCTCCTAGTTCTGATGGCGACTTATTGATGGCCACCACTGGGATCGCAGCGAGCAGACGCTGTGGACTTCCCAGAATGGGTCCAGAGGGGGGCGGGCCCCTGTCAGCGTGGCCGACCTCTTGTGACAGCCTCTTGGCCCGATCCAGCCTCAAGGCCGTTCTGACATTCTTCCCTCCTCTCGAGGCAGCGTCAATGCGCTGCTTTTCCACAGCACGGAATGGTCACCCCCCTTTTTTTTCCGCATTGCGTTAAAACTTCCGGAGCTGGAAACAAAAGGTTACCCGTGCCCGTCTCTCACCGCGGCCCTGGGTTCGGGTTTCGGCTTGGCAGTGCCAGTTCCCGGCTGGGCGCCTTTTTCGCCTTCCGTAGGCTCAGCTGCACCCAGCAACCTCCCCTTTTATGTGATGGCTGTGATTGCACTCAGCCGGAGAATTTTCACATTTCCTCCCCCCCCCCAGCCGGGCTGTGGCACAATCCGAGTGCCTCCATGCACACGTGTGCACAAGAGGACTGCCATTTCGGATTGTAAATAGATTTCTCTCTTTCTCTCTCTCTCTCTCTCTTTTTCTCCTGAGTAGCTAAGGAGGTTTAATTAAAATTAGGGCTTCTCCAAACAGCAATATTTATGAGGATGGCACAGGTTAGCTTTGTTCTCCTGAAGGGTTTAATAGAGCCTTAATGGATTGACCTACCCTCCATCTCGTACGGTAGACTGACTTCCATTCTCCAAACAGCCACTCCAAGGGAGGGGAGCAACAACGGCTTTTATTGCGGCTGCATTCCCATAAGCGATTGCAATTTATCAGAAGCCTCTGGCAAACAAAAGGAGCCGTGAATGGGAAGAACACTTGAGGGCATAGAAATAATGTCCCCCCCCCCAGCGGCTCCCTCCGCGCAAGGGATGGCTTTGTCGCAGGACGAAGACTTCGCAGCCGCTGCAGGGCCTCTCAATGGAGGGAGCTGATGTAAGGATGGGGACGACATTCTTTATGCCTTGCAAGAATGAAAAGATTATTCAAATATTCAATTAAACTGTGAATAGGGTTTCTTCTCCAAACCAGGTGAGTTCATCAAGATGAACCTGCTATTGTCACGCCGGTGCAGGGCGGAGAGATTTGACATTTAGCAACGTAATTTCTGGCATGGGGGAAAGCTGTCGGTTTGCGCCCCTCCCTCCCTCCCGTTCTTTCCCTTCCCCGGGCAAAAATCGCAGCCAGTCGGGCTCAGCAGAGGAGAAGGCAAAGGGGGTCTGCTGGCTGGGCTGGAATCGAGCAGGACGTGGCTTGCTTTTCCTTGGGGGGCATCTCCGGCCAGGTGGGCAGGGGCTCGTTTGGGGTGGGCCTCCTGGAGACATGACCATAATTGCCCTAGTATTAATAAGATTGCAGTCATGGTAATTGTTCTGGAGAAAATCCATCTTTGTAGCGGCCGAGAGTCGACGCCGATGGGACGGCCCATCATCTAATCAATAGCTGCAGAATCCATTTCCGTTGCTAAATTTCGGGGTGAGCCCAAGCCCACTAGTTTTTAAACCACGGCACCAGATTCACCGTTACCTGAGCCCAGTCCTTTATGGCTTGCTCCATAATGCAAACCATGGTTTGCACGATGCGGGGAGGCAACTTTTCTAGTGCCTTCTGAGAATAAAAAAAATTGGCTTTCCAAAGCATCTCAGAGAGGTGCAATTTGGGGGCGTGCAGTGGGGGCCCTTGGAAAGTGGGTAGAGCCAACCCCCCCCAAATCTAATTGATGCTCATTCCATTAAATGCAAGAAATAGTGCAAATTATGCCTCCAGCAATGACCAGCCAAGAGATTTATTTATTATTTTTATTTATTATTAAATTTGTATGCTGCCCATCTCCCCCCAGCAGGTGACTCTGGGTGGCTGCCTTGACATCTTAGCCAACAGGGCAGAAATACGTTTGTTCCTCTTGCCCGATACATTTTTTTTTCTTCCGAACGATAAACTATTCCAGTTCTTTGCACAGGAAACCAGCACGCTCCGCACCCCTTTTGACACTGAAAGAAAAAAAGAAAGGAAAACAGATCAGTGCTAAAATATCCCTGAAGTTTAACTCTGTCTAAAAAATCATCTGTAAGTCTTAAATATCTTCCATCCAGGGAGATATTCGTTCGTTTTCATTTGCCTACTTTTTCTTCTTTCTCCTGATCATAGAAGGTCTGTAACTTGCTGTTGAAATTTGGCAAGCGCCACCCAGGGGTGCCTGCACGAGCAGTGCGCATAAATCATGTGCCCGCCATCTTGATTTTCTTTGATCCACGATCCACCTGCTGATGCAGTCATAACCCCCCCTTCCTTGAGCCCCCCCCTTTCTTTTTTATTGGGCATCTCGTTTTTACTTATTTGCTTTTTCCTGTCTTCCCTGGGCATAAAGAATTTCAGGACTGTGGAAGCAGAGTTGAGCTGACTGAAGCGTTCGCCTCCTTCGGGAGCTGCTTGGAAGATTTCATGTGTTTCCCAGACTCCTCCGTGGCACCCTGGCGAGGAGGCTGAAGACTGGGCAGAGAAGGGCAGGGTTTCCTAGCAGAGCGCTTTATTTTTCACCCAACAGCCGGGGCCCCTTGCTCAGCGTGATATCTGAGCCCCCCTCAGCACAGACACCTCTGCAAATTGGGAACCGTCTAGGGGGGGTTCAGGAGCTCTGAAAAGCACAGGGAATGAGCATCTGTGTGTGGGGAAGGGAGCCTGCCCCAGACAGGAGTAAGCAGGAAGGTCCTGGGCATCTTCGAATGATCCCTCTGTGGTTGCCCCTCGGCTGTGGTTTCCTGACCCTCGCCACGCACGGCTTCTCTGTCTCTCGTGTCCCCCAGGGTCTAACGGGGATGGGAACCAAACAACCTGGTCATCACTTTGCTTTCACACCTGCCAGCTACCTCCCTTGCCTTCCTGCAGAGGGAGAGACGTTGCCTCGTCTTCCTAAAGCCCTCTTGCCCACAATATACCCATGGGGGAGAAGCTGTGCCAGGCAGCGGGGATCACGGTTTCCATGTCGGCTGAGCCGCGTCGCAGCTTTCTGGAGGCCAAGCAGATTAAGGCAATCTCTCCGCTGCCCAGGGACACAATCTGGTGGCCTAGCCGTTGTCTGGCAGGGAGGCGAGCGAGCGAGCGAGCAAGCGGCCGTCCGGCTGAGGGCCGGTGCCTTATTTACGTACGGGCTGTGGCGTTTTCCCTGCTGCTGGCTAGAACGCCGCCGATGGGCACGCCAGAGCGGCCGCGGGCAGAGCTCCGAAGGAGGTCCTGGCCAGGCGGAGGCTGGGCTGACCCCTCCCCGCTTCCTCATTTTTTGCTGCAGATGTGAAGTACGTGGAGAATTCCAGCCTCGTGAAGGACGCCCAGGAGAAAGCCAACGCCGCCCTGCTCGAGTACACCGTCTGCCATTACCCGCAGGCCACGGACAAATTCCGGCAGCTGCTGATCCAGCTGGCTGACATCCGGGCCCTCAGCGTGCAGGCTGAAGAATACCTGTACCACAAGCACCTGAGCGGGGAGGTCCCGTGCAACAACTTGCTGATTGAAATGTTGCATGCTAAGCGGACTTGAGGGGTCCCCGTGCTCCAAGGCACGCGACGGAGGCTGGGGCGGTGGGAGAGAGGCGGGCCGGGGGGTGTTTGGCAAGCAGGCAGGAGCCCGGTGTGCCCCCCGCGTCCTTCCATCGCCCCGGCGTGCTTGAATCCGGCCGATTCCACCCAGGGGCCCTCCGTCCGCCGGGTGTTTCCTTTGTCCCGATCGATCGTCAAAAGAGGGAGGTGGGGGTGGCGGTGTGGTTTTGGACATCTGAAGGAGCAACGCTCAACTCTGCGGGGCAGCTCTCGGAGACTGCTTGGAGGCTGAATCTGCGGCGGCGTTCTGGGGGGTGAGATCCCAAACGGGGGGTGGGGTGGGGGTAGAGAGGGGGGCTGCCCTGCCTTTCCACGGCCTCTTGGTCCAGCTCCCCCCGTGGCCCCGGAGCGGTGCAGATCCGAAAGGCCTGCAGGAGAAATGTGGCAGAATCCCCTCGCTTTGCATCCTTCGAAGGCTGACGGAAGTGACCGGGGAGGGGGGTTCCCTGCGATACCCGCGTGTTGCATTTTGGAGTACAGCCTGGGCTCTGTGTGCCTAAAATGCAGGGAACTTGCTTTTGGGATGTCCAGAGATCTGAGCAACTTTGGGAAATGGCACAGGAGCGTTCCCCCCTCCCATATCTTGCGGTGGGGAGCCAAGATATCTTGTCCTGGTGGAAGTTGAACAGACTTGCTACTTGGATTTTCCTTTTAGATCCCGTCCCACCCCCCCGAGTGAGTGTTCGGTCCATGCTGGGGCACGGTGACTCATAGTTGGCGGCTGTATCCTAAATCAGTAGTTTCCCCTCTGGAGGCCTGTGGAGCAGGACCTCTGGAGCCCATTAAAAGGTTGCCTTATTCTTTCTTTCTTTTTCTGCCTAGCAATTTTGGTTTTTTTGCTCTGTCCAGCAAGAAGTGGATCGTTTCCAACTGCCTGGCTCACGTGAAGAGAACCGCTGCCGTGTTCCGAGGGAGGCACTTCCCAGAGTCATAGATCACTGCCCGTATTCCCCCCTTCTAGTGAGAAGGGCTTTCGTCTGGGCAGCCCCTGCCCAGGAAAGGCCAGATCTGGGTGACAAGCCACGATCTGTCTGGGCCCACGTCTGAGCGAGCTTCCCTCTGGAGTGTCCTGCAGCTCTTGAGCCATTCCTTAAAAACCATCCTTAGCTCCAGCTTGCGAGAATTTGCCAATCACGAAGACTTGCTTGCTTGCTTGTAGGTGTGTTCTTGTACGGGGTGTGTGTGTGTGTTTCAGTATTTCTCAGAGTCAAACTCCCGTTGGGCCTCCCACCGCCCTGCCCACGAAGGTTGAACATCTTCCCGACCCCTTTCTCGCTGCTCGCCCCACTCTGCTGAGACAGGGAAGGCCCGTTGGAGTCGCACTCACAGCGCAATGTTGCTCTGGCAGAGAGATTCCTGGGGAATGTTCACTTAGAGCAGTGTTGTCCAAACTTGGCCACTTTAAGATGAGTGGACTTCAACTCCCAGAATTCCCCAGCCAGCCATGCTGGCTGTGGAATTCTGGGAGTTGAAGTCCACTCATCTTAAAGTGGCCAAGTTTGGACAACACTGGCTTAGAGGCACCGGCCACCTGGCTCCGGGGTTGCATGGGTTACAGAACAGCAATTTCAGCTGAGCTCCGGGGCTGGTCCTTTAGCAGGCAAGCTTGGGGCTACGAGGGACCTTCCTCTTGAGTGGGATGGTCAAGAGGCAAATCCCCCCCCCCCGGCAACGCTCAGCCTTTGCCGTTCTTAAAGCAAGCTTCCATGTGGCCGAATCCATGTTAGTTAAGTGACCCCCTTCTCCTGAGGAACAGCGACGAAAACCCTGGTAGCCGGCTTGGGGAGCTGCCACGCCGGGCGTGTTTTCCCATCCTTGTCCTCCTCCACCCCCCAGAATCAGTTTGACCCAAGAAACCTCTTTGGGGCTGTCGAGTGCCTTCCCACCCAGGTCTCCGCAACGGTCCGATTCTGCCGCCCCCCACCCCCACCCCGGACGCTGCAACAGTGGTATTGTGATGGCTTGTTCCTGTGTTTTGATGATGCCTTTCTGCTTTGGATGTGACTTTGGGACGACCCTCTGTGTGTCTCTGTGCACGTGTGGATGTGCGTGTTGCGGTGTGAGAGAGGTGGAGGATGTCGTTTGGGAGAGATGTTGCTTCCTTGGTCTGTGAGAGGAGCTGGGTGTCTTCCCCCCACTTCCCAAAAATGAAAAGTGCTCTTAAGTGTCTACTGTCCTCTTTTCCTGTCCTCCTTCAGAAATCTTTATGGAGGTCCACCTTGCCAAATCCAGACATTCCAATAAATTTTGCAATTCCTCTACAGCCTGTCTCCAAAACTTCTTGGCCTTCGATGACCACGCTTGTCCTTCTTTCTTGCAATCGAGAACTGCAAGAGATGCAGCAAATGGGTGGGGCAGCAGGGACCCTGGAGGACTTGTATGGAGGAGCTGGCCCCATCACCCCATGGGTGGTAGGGTGGGAAGGAGCCCTAGACAGAAAGCTGTTTCAGCCCCCTTTCCCCAGCCAGCAAAAGTGAGGCCATTTTGGCTCTAAAAGGAATTGAAGGGAGATGTCCTCCTTGCCTGCAAGGCTGAGGTGTCCCTACTCTGAAAATCCTTCCTGGAGAGCAAGCGTGGCTGGAGTCTGGCCAGCTGTGATAAGACGCCAGGCCCAAATCCAGCTGGAGGCGTGGGGGTGGCTCCGAGGGGGTGCCCTGTTCCTCCTGTGAAATGGCTGGGAGAAAAATCTGTGTTGAGAAGTTGGCCTGGAGGAGGACGGAGGGAGGAGCACAGAGCCCAGGAACCACGCCAAGAGTCAAAGCAAACCAGCCACAGTTGCAAAGGTCCTACCCTGCGAAGTGGTTTTTCTGAGAGACCCAAAAGCAGATGTGGAGGACGATTTTCAGAGGCTGACTTCTAGGCCCCACTGAAGAGTCTGAGGTTCTGGCATTGCTAGGGGACACCTCTCCTTTTCTCCTTCGGGTTCTTTTGTTTTTAAACCTTTCACTCGGATTTCTGGCTCACTGATCAGATAGCAGCAGCCTTCCCCAAGCTGGTGATTGTTCCAGATGTGCGGGACTTGGGTGGCCATCATCCTCAGCCCACATGGCCGAGGGTATCTGGAGGCCGCTGGTGTGGAGCAACCTGAGAATTAGGATTTGAAAGGGAAGGTTCAACACCAGCTTCTCGAGGCAAAGCGAATGGCTCCGGCGATTCGGCGGCGGAGTCTTAAAATAATTTAATTTTTCGGAGAGCCCAGGTTTTTCACACACCTTTTCACCCCCTCCCCTGCCCTCTTCTAAAATCACAGCAGATACGTCTGACCACATGTAAAGGTTTGCCAGAAAACAGGACGGAAGGATGAGTTCCAA
This sequence comes from Python bivittatus, assembly GCF_059951505.1. Taxonomy (NCBI): domain Eukaryota; kingdom Metazoa; phylum Chordata; class Lepidosauria; order Squamata; family Pythonidae; genus Python; species Python bivittatus. The sequence continues at coordinate 1,480,470 of NW_028277076.1, read as the reverse complement.
GTTTTATTTTGTTTCGGTTGAAGAATCCCTCAAAAGATACAGGGTTTATCTCACTGCTTGGGTTTCAAAATATGTAGCCAAATTTTGATACTCGGCAGCGACAACAAAGGTCCCGTTATCCTGTTTTCGTAAAAGAAACAACTCTAGGAGTTACTTTAAACATTGAAACAGTCACTTTCCCCCCAACCCCGTTGACCGAATTCTTAAAATAATGAACGTCTATGAAGTGCACGTACATCCAAGAGTTACAAGCCACCTTTCCCCAAATGTTGCTATCTCTGGATGACAATGCCCATAATGCTTGTCTGTACCTTTGCCTTTATGCCTCTTCAAAACATTCTTTCGAACCGTCTTGAACTCGAAGGAGATCAGCCATTCCAAAACTTGGAGCAAACGTTGCAGGGAGGACACGCATAGAGACATCCAAGCGTTGCATCCAGAATGAGATGGGATGAAAAATAGGAATCTTTCAACAAGCGCTATCCAAATATAGCTGGCACCCACAAAGTCACTGTCCTGCTGAAAACTGGGAGAGGAGAAAACTCTCAAGGGTGCCCAAAAGCTTCCTAATCATAACAAAAATAGTGCACGGAAAATGTTCCATCGGTGCCCATGGAAGCTTTTTCATGCTGAAAACGGGCCAGTCAAAAGGCTTCCATTAGCACCCATGGCCATTTTCTCATGCTGAGGATGGTGTGATTGGAAGCCCCCATCGGCACCTTCTCATCAGCCCTCTTTGACCTCATCTGTCCCAGCTTGACGTCCCTCGCTTCTTCCTGCTGAAAACAGGGTGGAGATGGCATCTCTGAAGGCTTCTTGGGGGGCGGCTGGTTGGGAAAAGCCATTGCAGAGATCGTTGGCGTGGCAGTTTGGGGGCAGTGATGAAAAAATGGGGAGACAGAAAGCTGATCAGCCTTCTTGGCAGGCAGGAGATGGCTTCCAGACCTCCCTTCTGGGGGCAGCTACAGCAGAAGGCTCGTCTGAAGGACTGCCTAAGGTTGGTGACCAGCCACATCAGAAGAAGTTGAGGAGGAAAGGAAGTTATAATGAAGAGCTGTCACCCACCAGGCTGGTCCTCTACTCAGCACTGTCCTTTGGGGTGACTGGATAGCATTCATTGTGGCTGTGTTTCATTTATTCCAGCGTAACAGATCAAAGTAGTGGTGCACAGTTAAGGCGGCTTGTCGCGTAGCCCGGTCTTCTGTCTGTTCTCCTTGGCTTCTAGGCAGAAGCTCCAAGCGAGTCACAGGGAGGAAGGGGGGAACAGCTGCTCTCCTACCAAGCTTGCCATTCTAGGAATCAGTACCCCCTCCCCACAAAGACCCAAGTAACCCACAGTCCATGGCAGGGGAAAGAGGCAGAGTGGGAAGTGGGAAGTCGTGAGAAAGCATCTTGGTTAGTAAATTCTATCTTCAGGGCCAGATCTGGAAGAGGCTGGAGAAGAACCGGGCGGGCGAGGCCCTCCGCCCTTCCATCTCCTGGGTTTCCAGCCGTCAACATTCACGGGATGGAGACACGTCGCCTGGGACAGCTCCACTCATAAGCCTGCAGGACAAGAGATCATGTTTTAGCTTCGTTTGGCGTTTGCCTATTTTTTTAGTCTAAAAAGTAGCTGGGGGCCAGACAAAGAGGGACGAAAAGTAAATTGGAATTTGTTTGCTGGCCGTTAGATTAAGGACCCACCGTCAACAGGACCCGCTGCCAAGTCATCGCCCTTGGCCCAAGCCGCAGACGTTGCCTTCTCCCACCACTGGAGGGGTCGCTCTCCAGCAAGTGAGATCCAAGCCCCCGGCCTCACTGTTACCCTTGTGTTTTCACGGCAGAGGGCAGGGGGCACCCACTTTCTGCCCCCTGGCCAAAGGAATGCGCTTCGCTTTGGGCACTGGGCACCGTGGTTGGGGCCGACGCCTCGGACGCTCAGCCCCAGTCTTGGGTCAACAGTACCCCGTTTTCCAAGCCGCTTGGCTTGCATCGTAACAGGCTGGGGGCGGGGGATCCTCGCTTGCCTGCAGCAGCTCCCGCTTGCTGGAATGGCGCCCACCTCCCGATCCTGTCGGTGCCCAGCTGCAGGGACAAGGAGGCACATGTTGCTATGCGCGGCTTAGCAACATGCAAGATGTATTCAAAAACAATAATGAAATTATCGCAGGGAAACAATGGAGTGACACTTGAGGAGACAGAGGCTGAGGCGATCTCTCCTTTGCCAAGACGGAACAAAAGATGGGCCTCATTGTGTGGGTAAATATATGACAATATCCTCCCCCCCCCACCCGCCCCGCACAACCCAGCCCTGTTTTCCAGGGCCCTCACCTCCCCACATAATGGAGGGAAATGAATATCACCAGATCATACCTCTATAAAGCCAGCCAGAAACTCATTAGGGGGGGTTATGTTTGGGGGAAAGAAACATGTGGCCTCTTGTCAAGTGAATATGGTCCAGAGGCTTTTAACGGGGGGGGGGGGGCTGTGTGTGAAGCAAGAGAACAACCTTCTCCTTACCATCAGCGCTTCGCATCCTGTCTCTATTTAATAATATAATTCTCTTTATATCCCCAGGACCTGAGGAATACAATGCAAATTACGGTTGGGTTCCCCTCCCTCCTGGTTTGAAAAGATGACTTAAAATAAGCTTGCAAATAATAGAGCGCAAATCGGTTAGCGATTCCCACCGGTGCAGCCTGCCTGATCCTTTCGTCTTTGCAACTTTCTCGGCAATCGTTCTGCCTGGAAGGAATGCTCAGGTCCGTCCTGGGCTGCCCCTCTGGGCTGCACATCAAGAAGGAAGCCGATCCAAAGCTCAACGTGGCCCCACCCAGGTCTGTGGGTGCAACGGCACCCTGAGGCCACCCCGCTTGTAAAACAGGAACGCAAAGCCCGTTTGCAAAACTGGAATGGCCCCTGAGTGGCCTTGCATCTCAGGGAGGTATCCCACAACAGCCTAGTAACCAATTCCACTGGAGTCCCCAATGAAGCTAAATAATAATAGGAATATGAATATGAACAGATTTGCATATGGTGTTTTTCCTTCCCTTTACTATCTTCAGCTGAAGGGGTAGGTAGAGCTGGCAAAAGGTGGGCAGCGTAAGAGAGGCGAGAGAGGCGAGAGAGGCAGAACACTTTGGGTAGACCAACTGTGCATTGCATGGAAGAAGGCTAAAGTGGGGGTCCACGAGCAGCTACCCCCCAACAGAAAATAGAATTAATTCAGACCTACCACTTAAGAAAGAACAGGATCGCTGTTTAGCAGGCATAAAACCTTGGGGTGGGAGGTGGGGCGGGGAGAAGCTTTGCTGGGAACAGACCTCTGCATGTCTGCACCCAGCCTTCATTTCTTCCTTCACTGCCCTCCTGCACCCAATTCTGCACGGAGAGGGGGTTTGCACGGGAGGTGTGCAACGGCACACCCTGGAACTGGGCTGCCATAACTGAAAAGGCCACGTCTCCTGGGCTGGGGCTTGCCACTGCAGAGTCCCCCACCCTGTTAAGGGGCCACAGATTCAGACAGCTTCCAGAAGAGGGAAAAAAGGGGGGGTGTTGCAGACTGTTAAGAAGGGGGGGAAATGGGCTTCAGCAGCAGCACATCCACAAGCAGGGATGTGTCTTTGTCAACGGCTGTCCAGGGACTTGCTCCCCCAGCTTCAGCCACTTAAGTGCGGCTTCTCCGTCTCTAGCCCTGCGACCTTGGAAAGAGCCCATCTAGTGAGAAAGGAGATTCGGTGCCCCCCCCTCACTTTCCAGGAGGTCTCAGCTGGAGGGAGAAGGCCCATCTCTGGCCCCCACAAGAATGCAGCATTTCAGAGGCTTCCACGCTCTCCCCCAGGCTAGAAGTAAGATGGCAAAGGGGGCCAATAGGAGAGAAGGGGCAGGAAGTGGGAAAGAGATGCCTCTTACGAAGCAGCCCACCCTCCAGCATCCTGCAAGGGCTTGACCATTGCACGTGGGAATGCAACGCACAGCCCTTCTTCCTCACATTGCCACTGGATGGAATCAACGCAAGCCCAAACTTAAACAAACCTGGTTCTTGCAGGGTGGTGGCCCTAAAGCCAAAGGTAGGACTGACACATTTAGCAACAGGGGGAGGAGAGCTGCGTTCGTTCAGGGGCTGAATCAGGTTGGGAAGACCCTCTTAAAACAAAATGGGAAAAACAGCAGCCACGTGGACGACCCGCCCCCCCCCCCCGGTCCTAGTTCATTTGCACGGATTCTGAGCGTGACAACGCTCACAGCTAGCGGAATGTGAAGCAGCGGGGCTCTAATGAAAAAGACAGAGGTTTTCCTCGGGCCCCGAAGCATGAAAATTCAGCAAGGCCAACTCACAAGAACCGACGGAAGACATTACCTGATGATTTGAATGCAGTCAGTTGTACAGCCTGGGGGGGAAAATAGAGAGAAAGAGAGAGGTTGATCCCCCAAAGCCTCTGCAGGGAACCACCATTTGTCTTCAGCCTCCTAGCAAAACATCTTACAAGACGACAGTTTCCAACTAAACTTCGCTAACCAAACTTTCATCACACCCCTAGTTCGCAAAAGTTGGCGTGAGCAGGCAACCTTCACCTCGATCGTATAAAATAGCTGAAAATCCAGTCTCAGGTGACCCAAAGGCCTTTTTAATTTGCTTATCGGCCCAAACCAAGGTTCTGTCTTCTACCTTTCTATTCTGCATCCCTAAGAGGTCGTGATCAAATTCCAGGTCAGCTCCTTTCCAGTCCCCTTCTGGGCCGCTCGCTTTTGCAACGCTCCACTCCGTTCAGAACTGGAGATGCCTTGTGAAAAAGAGAGGCGTATCGTTTCTTTACAACCCGCCGGTTGTAAAAACTATTCTCGTCCGTTCTGGCTCCCAGGGGCGCAGCATCCTTGGTTCTTCTTTCAAGCTGGAGCCCTAACGGATGATGTGATTTGTAGTCCGTATGTCCAGAAGGAACCGAGCAGCTCCACTGTCATAGAATTCTAGGGTGGGGAAGGACATTGGGGTGTTCCAGTCCTACCCCCTGCCCAGTGCAAGGATTTCATACTATTCTGGACAAACGGCTGTCCCGACTTTTAAAGATCGTTTAAAATCATAAATCTCGGATCAAACTGGTCCTGTGCAGAGGCTGCGTCCACACAGCAGAGGTACCCAGGTCAGTTCATGGTCAATGCATTTGGAGAGCATTTTAACCGTTTTTTGGGGGGGGTTGCGGGGGGGGGGTTCTTAAAATGCTGCATCAACCAACTTGTCGATGAGTTTGGGATTGCCTGGATCAGGCAAATCCAAGAAAGGGTTAATCCCGGAACCGGGCTAAGCGTGTTACATGAGCCGGAGTTGAACTTCAGAATTACTGTTTTCCGTTTCTCACCCAAGCCCAGTGCAACAACTGTGGTTCAACTCACGCTTATCAACAGCCTGCGGAAACCCTGTTACAGTTTTATCACGGACGAAATACTGTTTGAACCCAGTGAGATGTGTAGGTGTGAGAGTGTGTGTGCGTGTGTACAATGCGTCAAGTCACTGTTGACTCAGAGTGACTGCACAGATATTCTCCATGAAGATACATCTACACACGCACCCACAGAGCTCCTCTGTGCACCATGCTGAAAAGGTCTTTTTTTTTTAAGCCACGTTTCTAGACCTTATGATCAGGAAGTCGAACTGGAACGGAGGAGAGCCAACCTTTGCGATTCTCCCCGCCTCCAGAGGTCAGTGGGATCGCTTCTCCTCCTGTCTTGAACTGCACACAATAAAGGTGGGCTTTCAGACTAACAAACCAAAATCCAGGTCTTTCCGTCCCCCTTGAGAGGAGTAGATGAAACGCTGCAGAGGCACAAGCTTTGCCCTGCGCAGAGCCCACTCCCAACCCGTTCTTGTCTCTCCAGCTCATGAAGGAGATGGGAAACCAGACGCAACGCTTTCTCTCGCCTCTTAAGGCCAGCGCTGGCCTTGGCATTTAAAAATTATCAGCCGTGCTTAAGCACTGACCGCCCTGCATGGCTTAATTGCTTTAGCCTGTGCTTAAGACTAGGTGCCCATTAGGCTGGCAATGACATCGCTCCCTTGATCTGACACCTGGAAGATGACCGGCACGTTGCTTTTGTTATGCCCAGGGCTAAGCCAATGGCAACCGTCCCCTCGGCTCAAAACCAGACGCCAGAGAACGCCGCTTGGCACACACATTTCGCTGATTAAAAGGGGGGGGAGGGAAGGCAAGGAAAAGGGAAAAAAAGCTGTTTATTTGGCGGAGAGGCATTTGGCGCCCTTGGATATCAAGTGGTAGAACACTGCATAATCCTTTTCAATAGCGTGGCAGAAATGTAATATATGTATGCACACACCCACATAATCTGGCTTTGCCTTTCTAGAACACTGTGTGCGGCCGGGAGGTTGCTGCTGCCAACCGACGGGCAAGGGGGGACAACGGAGCCCGGGTGTCCTCCTAGGGTGGAGTCCAATGGAGCTCCAGAAAGGGTCGATATCTTTCCACAAACCACAGGCGTGGAGACGGAGTGGTGGACGTGCCCTGGAAGGATGGAGAGGCCCAGCCTCTTCCCTGGACCTCGGGGGCATGGGGTGGTTGTCACCTCTAATAGCTAACCTACAACATGGCTTCCTGCCTAGGTAGATGGCAGGGAGAGTCTGCAGGATGAAGGTGGGGTCCTTCCATGCCTGAGAGATGGAGGAGAAGTATAGGAAGATCAAGAAGATTCAGTAGGAACTCCAGCGTGGGTCCTACGGGGGATTCGTTACAGCCCTAGATTCTTCAGGGGTAATGCAACTGGGGGAATGGGAGTTAGGTAGGACAAAGAGCAGGTTTTGTCTCATTTCTGCAGGTGGACATTGAGAAGAGGAGGAGAGGCAGATCCTGGGAGGAGCATCTCTTCTTTCCATGTGGAAGGACCTCCCAGATGCTGCTGACATCACTGATTGTCCCCTGTATGCTCAACCAGAGACACCCCTCCATCAACCAGCCACACACCCTGCCCTGAGACAATGGGACATTAGTCTCACAAGTTGTTCCCCTTAGCCAGTCTAACTCTTTCTTCTACAAGATGGTGCCCTGCAGCTGTTTGGGGCCCAAAGACTGCTGAGGAAAAAGGAGCAATCCAACACGGACCACAGGGTGCTTGACTGACCAGGGGCTGTACACCCCACACTTAGCTATAACACCTGTTTTACACAAGAGTTGAGTTGAGTTGGCTCAATACATTAAGCCATACTGACAACATGGCTCGACACCAAGGGGAACTTGATAATTTATGGCATCCTCTGGGGGGAAACTTACCGGTTTCTCTGGTGACATAACTGATGAAACACTCCGTGGGATTTTGGCACTGAAGTTCCCTATATTAGGGAAAGGGACATCAGTTGGATGCAATGGAAAAACATCCGAGTGCAGTGCATTTCTTCCCACTGGCTGGAAGGAAAACTGCTCTCCCTACCTTTGCTCTTGGCTGCGGTGTCCTTCTCGGTGGAACAGGTTGTGTTTTCTGGCGTGGTTGGGTTGAATCTGGCCATTTCCCAGGATGTGTTCCTGGGGCTTGAAAGATAATTGATCGGGTGGGAGCAGTTCTGGAACAACAGGAGAACAGAAAATCTGGAGGAAGAGGACCTTCCCCGAAGTCTGGAAGAGGCAGAAAAAGCCTTCTGAGATGCTCAAAAGGCAGGTGGGCATCCATAGGGTGCAAACAGTGGACTGGATCCAGATCCAGGCAGTCCTCCTCTGAGCTGACCCATTGAAAGCAATGGGATGGAAGTTGGTTTTGACTAACCTGATTTCAGGGGTAGGAGAGAAGGGTCTGTTCTATCTTTGGATCCAACCTCCCACCGCTTTGAAGGCAGGAAGTTAGTACCTCTGGGAGAAGGCTAGACTAGGCATGCCTCCTGTAGATGCTAGCTTTCTTTAGAGAGGGAATGTGCAGATTCCCAAAGAGAAATTCTACTGGACCAGCCTCAGAAGAGGCCTTTCTTATCTGGGCAGCAGAAACCCACATGTTCACTAGATGGCAGCCAAGGGACACAAACAGCTCCAGCATGTTGCTGCCCCATATTGGCCAACCCATTTTTTCCAGTTCATTGATGGAAGGATCTGGAAAGACCTTCTTGGAATGGTGGGCAATAAAGACTGATGGACAGAGAACCAAGGCAGCCCTGAATTTTCAGAAAGCCCAGTTGGCCTAGTAGATAGGCCTTCATGGGAGTAAAAAGGGCTACTTCAGAGTAAGAACTCTCCTTGTGAGTAAAACTCACAGGAATGCAGAGGGCTGACTTGCAGCTGGACTTCAACTGCAGCTGGGCTTCAATTAGAGCCTAGGTTATAACACCTTGCAGTTCAGACTTGCTGGATTCTGCAGTGGTGGTATCTAACCCTAACCCATGTTTCTGCCATTATGTGGTTTTGTTCCCCTTTTATTTCCCGGATTTCTCTTTGATCCTAACTTCCTGGTCCAGGTTCATGTCAGAGCTAACTCCTGGATGTTGGCTTCAGAAAAGGCTCTGCTCACCAGGTACCTGAGTTCTTCTTGGCTCTTCTTCTTTGGTCTATTGGGCAAGCCTTTCTAGATAGAACACTAACCCTTGAATAACACAAGAGGAAGCACATCTTTGCCTCCTTCTGCAAAAGGAACCAAGAGGGGTGTAGTACAGGGCGAACTAATTCACTGTGAATCTACCCCCCTCAGGTGCAGCTTGCTCAGGTGGAACCCAATACTTCTGCCTTGATTGAGGTGGTATCTGAAAGGCCTGAGGTGAGACTCTTCTTATGGTTTTGCTTAGGAATTCTGCACTGTGTGATTTATTGATGCACGGAAAGGAAAGAAGGGTGATGGTGCCCCTTGGCTGGCGTGTCCTTGGAGCCTTGAAAGGAATGAGAGTGTGTCATCGCAACCCTCAACTGCTTGTCTCTGCAGCTAGAAAAGTCTTGGGGCCCCAGACAGTTCAGAAAAGGACAAATCAAATGGCAAGGAGTAGACTGTGAGTACAGGCAAATGGGCCACCACTGTAGAAAAACCTTTTCCAACTTGGTGCCCCAGATGTGGTGGGACTCCAACCCCCATAATTCCCTTTGGCCACACCAGGTGGAATTCTGGGGAGGACAGCCCCAGCACATACGGAGGAGGCCAAGTTGGAATACATTGGCCAAAATGAAATTGAAGGTGGAGAAGGATGAAAGATAGTCTTCTGGTTTCTTCAGACCTACCGTGAATGAGAGGGCTTTCTTCTTCTCCCTCATCCTCTGGATGGCATTCCGCACCTAGATATGGAACACAAACAGAGGTTGGCCTCTTGGTCCAGAGCATCCACACCGATGTTCTCCTGGACACAGGAGGGCCCCATGTGTGGAATCCAGATCAGACTCATGTTCTGTGAGGTTTCCTAGTGCAGGGAGGGAGAAATCTCCCCATTCCATACTGAAAGAGCAGGGAGCTGGGGAAGGCTTCTCAAGACTTTCTCCTTGAGAACTGGGGGAGGGGGCATCCTTGAATGACATCTCTAGGTGATGCTAAACTACATCACCCAGCATCCCTCACTGCCTGCCACGTGGGATGGGGCTGCTGGTAGATGCTCTTTAGCAACATCTGGAATCCTGTAGGTTTTATGGCCATAGTTTTTCTCCCTTTTACACATAAGGAGAAAGGAAAAAAATTCTCATATTGATCAATGCTAGTCTTGAGTTTGTATTCCTATCTGTATTCAATACAGTTGAATTATTGCTACTTAAGTTTGTGCTTGCAAAAAAAGTGAAATGAATCATACGGATTAGCACGTGCCCTCCCAATTTCCCATGCTTGTTTTAATTCCAGAGAAAGTCAGAAGTTCTTTAAACCATGGTATAAGTGATGCAAGATTCTCCTAATCTTGGGGACCCAGCTTTTTTTTTTTTTTTTTTTTACAATTTAAACAAAAAGCTGAAAAAGTGAGCTAAGCCTCAGCACCCTCTCTCAGAGCAGGCTTCCCCAGCCGCTGCCCACGCCTTCCTGAGTTTGTTTAAAATCTTAAGGACTAGAAACTTGGGGAGGAGGTATTTTTTTTTAACAAGATGCTGCGTTTCTAAGCCCAGCCTTACCTCACTGTTATAGATTGCATAGACCAGGAATATGTAGAGGCCCTGTAAATAAAAGAAAAAACAAACACAGACAAGCTAAAGAGGTATTGATGTGGAAAGGTTATTGTTTTAGCTGCTATAAAGGCCGGATGTGAGTTTTTTCTCTTCTCCCCAGCAGCCATTCCATTAGGCTGCAGCTGGAAAATGACAGAAAACTCAGCCGAGAAGCTGACGATTTCTGCCTCTTCTTCCTTTTGAAAGGTGCCCATTCCGGCTGCCCACGATGAAAAGATCAACGGTCTCGGTCTGCGTGACAGAATTACAGCTTGGCATCATATTAACCGAAGAATCAGGGGCTGCTTTTCTTGTGACACCCCCGTGCTTGCGGGTCACGTTTGGAAGACAGAAAACCTCCATTTGAAAGCGAAATAATAACGTTTTGCAACCTAAGTGACATATTCAGGGGGGACGGGAGGAGACGTGGAATACATCTTTTAAAAGAGAGTGGTTCAATTGCTCTTTTTTTTTGCAGAGCGCCCATCTTCAGCTGCTGTGCACACACCTTTGGGACGGTTTCAGAAAAAAAGATCTCGGCTTTTGGATGAGACTCAGGTAGAGGGGGGCTTCACGCCTCGGAAAGGCAGGTTCTAGCTGAAATCTACTGCTCTCCACGGATTCAGACGGGGAAGCCAGAAACTGTAGGCAGAAATGCAAACCCCAAATCTTCACTTTCCCAAGCGGGCTTGCAACGGTTTTCAGACAAGCGGCTCTGATGGAGCTAGAAACGTCTCCATCTAGAGGCTAAAAGCTGTGCAAAGTTTATAGGCCAAGGGTAGAGTAGATGAGGGTTTTATTGTGCAATTGCTATGCCTCATTCCTGGAATTTTACTAGGGGTCCAGATAACTCTCTTGCATTTTCTACGTCCTTTTCTCTTTTTTTTATTTCCACCCAAAAACTGCATTCAGAGGAAAGAGGACAATTGTACAACCGTTTTGAATGCAGCTGAAACTAAACACGTTTCCTTAGAACCAATTTTTTATTCCCCCCTCCCCGAAAAATATTTTATACAATTTGGAAAGCTTGTCCTTGGTCCTCAGGAGATAAGTATTTAAGAAGTCAGTGACAGAAGTAGTTTGTCTTATATTCTGAAGAAGAAAAGTGAAATTTTGCTGGTTTCCATTCGGTCATGAAATGCAGGCTCGAGTTAAGAGCGTTGATTAATTCTGTGGTGTTTTATTATTAACTGTTGAGGACTTACTTCTAAGAGGTTATTTTCCTTTATTATAAACAACAGTCCTTTATTCCAGGAAATGGGCCTTTAGATTTACTTAATTACTTTCTTGGTTTTGCTCTTGAATTTTCCTTTGTAAAGCAAAATTCTAACCAGAAACAATTTCTTTTCCCCCCTCGTGAATTCTTTCAGCTTTGTCCCTTTCTCAGCTTGATCCTTTATTTTCCCCAAGAAAACAGGGTCCCTGTCATGGAAAGCCTTCACAGATTTAGTGCTAGCTTGGTGTGGACTTCACACAGAAATCTTTCTGTTTCAAACGGAAGGGAATTGTTTTAAAATTGCCCATTTTCCAGAGAGGGAACTGAAGCTGAGCAGGACATACAAAGTCCATGACAGAAGTTTAGGAAGACTGCAAAACTCTCGTCGTGGCAGTTTATATCCTCTGAGCTTGAGACCTAATGATGTGCCCGTTTTTCATATATTTATGCAATGAGTTCTTGTTGAAAACTCCATGCCAGGTGATCCCTCTTAATTGCTTTGGAGATCTGTGAGTTCTGCTTTTTGGAACGAGAAATGACTCCCTTTTCGAAGCTGATAGACCTCTACCACCATGCTCCCCCCCCCCCGTGCCCTCGAGTCTTTGCCCTTGCTCAGGGTGGGGCCTTGTACCCTCTTTGTTCAGAATTTCATTTCCCAGCTATAAATCAACCCTGCTTTACCCTCTGAGCATCTTCCTCCAATAGTTGGCTCTGGGTTTTTTTTAATCTGATTGGGCTTCGCTTCCCCAAGTTCCCCCTCGTTCAGCTATCGCAAAACTTTGCAGCTGACGCATTAATTGCAGCTGGTATCGCTGCAAGCCGCAGGGCTCCCACGCAGGTGGGGGAAGGGGCCGCGCACCCTGTTGCACTCTCTGCAGATGGAAAGAGGCGTCACGGGTGGGGAAACCGGACACATGCGTGTGTACACACTCACACTCTCTCCCCCTCTCCTGCCTCTGGTTGGTTCAGCCTGTTTGCATCCACCTGGGTCTTATACAGTGGGGTCTTTAAGGGGGAGGCAGGCTGGCATCCAGGGCCTGTAAATATTGGTCTGTCTTTTCCAGGAGCAATTACCTCCTTGTGCAAAGTTGCAGCAATTAACTCCTGTTTTGTTCCATACAATCTTTCCCTGGCAGTTGAGGAAACACTCAACTGTTCTTGCTGGTTTCTCATTCATGGGTTGTTGTGCATTTCACTTTGGATCACAGGAAGATAACGGGGTTTCCATGGGGGGGGGGGAGATGAGAGAGAGATGACTAGCTAGTTGGGGGGAGGAGGAAGGAAGACTTTCCCAAGTATAATATTTAATTAGCCAGCTGCAAAAGAATTTGATGCTGAGGATTAGCCTCAGAGGAGGAGAGGGAAGAGGTAAAAGTTGGATTGGCTAAACTATGGTTTGCTTAAACAAGAAGCTGCACTGGATAAACCACAGTAGGCCAGGCTTGCACCCTGCTGAGCCCAATTCCACCAAATACCTTATGGATTTGCGTGTTGCGCAAAGGAAGCGCCAATCTGCCCACCTCTTCCCTCCATCCCTTTTAGCAAGAATTTCTGGGGTTGCGCCAAGGCGTCCTTGCCTGTGGCCCTCAGATGCAAAGGTTTTGCTTCCTCGCCACGCCTTGGGGCTCAGGGGACGTTGCATGGGCCTGGACGAGCTTCTGCTGATGTTCAGAGAGATGCTTTGGTTCACACAAACTCACCTGCAGGGAGTTCAGCAGGATGAAGATATAAGCCCAGGTGATGCTGAGGTGGACGAGGATGCCACAGACCCAGGTGAGGCCCAGGACAGGTAGCAGCACTAAGATGGGCTTGGTGGTGGCCCTGCAGAAGGGAGTAGAAGAGAGAACGGTTGGCCCTTCGCAGCCAAGCCCCAGAGCTGGGCTCCGTGAGCCAGAGGTGATTTATGGGGTGCAACTTCTCATCGATTCTCCATGTTTGGTGGAAAGATGCTCATTTTCTGCTCTGGGTTGTTTTAATCGCAAAACCTGGAATGACTCTTCAAGGAAAGGTGAAAGGGGGTGCGACAGAGGGGAGATTCAGCACTGAGACGGAGAGCTCTGCCAGAAGAAATGGGTCCTTCCCTGTGGGTATTTCCAAATTACCGCCAAACAAGCTGAACAAAGCATTCCCCCTTTTTGTCCCATCCCAAGACAGAGACCCCCGCCTCCCCAATCACCATTTCAGGGAGCTGTGGAGACAGCCCACAACCCAGGAAGTGGAGCCCAACGAACAGAACTGCATGTTTCTTGAGTGGCTTTTTATTATGACTTCTTAATCAGGGTTTTTGCAACAAGCCGCACCGGGCTCCTGTGGAAATAAACAATTCCAGCTTGGACCCCTCCAGACTTTGGCTCGCAAACCAGCTTCAGTCAGGGATGGCTCTTATAAGTCATCCCCCCCCCGGGGAAGACGCCTCCAAGCCCCCGACTCCGGAGATGTCATCGCGCCCTCCAGCCCCGGCCTCCACCTTCAGGGCTGCAAACAGAGTTGAGGATATTTACAGCACCGCAGGAACAGTGTGTGTCTGGTGGCTGCAAAGCGGCGCCAGGGAAACAGCAACAAGAGATTCTCGTCCGCTGGCCTTATCGGAGGCTCGGGGAGATGATCTTATGACCCTGAGCGGGACCGCGATGAGCAAAAGAGAGGAAGGTGGGTGGGGTGGCTGCAAGCATGGTGGGATCAAGAGGGGGTTTTGAGGGACAGGTTGGGGAGAGGTGTGGCTGCGTTGCCCGGAGACGTGGAAAATAAGATGCTTTTTTCTACTGGTCCGATTCCTCACTGGCCTTCTGCAGTTAAGAAACATTGGACAGGAATTGTAAATGGGAGAAGGCAGAGAGGGCAGGGCGGGGGGACAAGCAACCTTTTGACCTTCTTTCGATGTGTCAGGTGCTGAATCGTTTGCGGAAGCTAAAATGCCTTCCCAAATTGGCACGATTTTAACAAGGGAGACGCGACTGGTCTTTGTTCTGAGTCAGATCCGTGCGCCAACTTGAGAATACTTTGACCTGAGGGATATGTCTGTGCAGAAGCCACTGGGTTTGGAATGCATTTGGAGACATGATCAAATTGCCTCTGACTTATCAATCGGCCCTTCGGATCATAACACTGCACTGCCCCAGTCCTAATTCAGTGGACCGTAAGGAGGAAAATTCTGTCTGTCTGTATCCCGCTGAGAGACAGAACCACAGCAACGTGATTTGGAGGACTGGCAAACGGTGCCCAGATGTCTAGCTTGGCACCCACTAGGAGGAACACTCCCCCCCTTCTGACTCACCAGATCTGGACTCCAATCTGCTTCTCTAGGCTGCTGTTGGGGGTCAGCATCCGTGATCGCCGCCGCGCACTGGAGACTGTCACCATCACCACCCGGAACAGCACGAAGGTGTTCACCTAAGGTGGCATTGGCATCAGTAAGGCTTCCAGGGGGTGTGAAGACGCGTCCCCAAATTTTCCCCTCCAGAGAATGCAGAACTATCACCTAGACAAGTCAGACCTTTAAGGAAATTTTCCAGCTCAGAGTAGAACAAGTTCAGTTCAGATCCAACAGGCAGAGCCAGAATGTCTTATCTTAAGGTTTGGTGAACTTGCTCCCAATTCATGTACTGACATTGCACACAGCTTCTGTCTAAGATTCTGCTTTTCAGCCCTTTATGAGGACTGAAATCTTAGGGTTGGGGTGTGGGGGGGGAGCAGTTTGCAAATATAATAGCTTTGCATGCAGAGGGTTCCAGGTTCAATCTCAATATTGTTAGATGGGGCTGGGGAAAATTCTTGTCTGTATTTATGGTAAGCCCCTCTAGATGTTGGAGATACTGGGGGAGGTTAAGGAGAGGTAACCTGCAATGAGAAATGGATGGGTGGTGTGGAGAGGTTTACAAGCTTGTTGAGGGAGAAAAAACACAGAAAAATGATAGAGTTAACCAACAGGGTTAAAGGAATTAAAAGCAAGGGGGGAGGGGAATTCAATCCATGTTGCAAACAAGTTCTTTATTGGTGGACATTAAAGGCCCTGACTTCTGTGCCTTCAAAACCCACGCAAAGGCTGAATAAGGAAGGCCAGGAGTTCAACCAAAGACTTTGGTTCTTACTGTTAGGACAAAGAGGACAGGCCCAACGAAAGCCCAGATGACCTCTGTCTGCACATTCAGCCAACAGTGATTATCTGCCACATATTTGTTGAACGAAGTAGCCAAGGTTACACCAACAATCACCACAGGAAGCCCTAGAAGGAAGGCAGAAATTGGCAGGTCAATGTCCTTATCCCATCTTTGGAGGTCCACCTGACCATTGGGGAAGAGCCAAAGTTGACCTCTGCTTGAGCATTTGGTGGCTCGCTGTGTCCAACAAGCACAGGCTTCTCCCTTCCTGGCCCATCATATGAAGCCCACCCACTTTGACTTCTCTGAGTTTCAAATAACATGTAGTAGCTACGTGGTTAAATGAATCATGTTTTCCTCAAACCGTTTTTATGCATCTGCATAGCTTATTCAACCATATACTAATCAAACAGGTTGGGTTTGCCCAGTAAGGATATCTACAAGCTCGTTGGCTTATTTGTGGTTCAGTGTCTCATGCAATCTCCATAAGGAGTTGGCCAGGTGCCTGATCTCCACCAAATGGACTTGACTGGTCTTTCCCCAACATGGTCCTTCCTACCAGACATCAACTTCCTTCCTTCCTTGCTGGCATGATGAGTGGAGAGAACATTGTAAAGCTCTTAGCATAACCTCTGATCTACTCCAATTTGAGGTTTGAACAGATTGGTTCAACTGGGTCAAATGAAGTGGAAATCTAGCCTGGTCTCCTCATTGCCCCTTCTCAGCCTCTGAGATACAGACCCCAGCCAGTCACATAGTAGAAACGCATCCTCCGATCCTCACTCATGTTGACGGCCACCACTTTGCTCCAGAGCAGAAGGCCTTCCACCAACATCCAAGCAAAGGCTGCCATGAAGAAGAGGTGCAGAAAGGCTGTGACAGCAAAGCAAATGCCCTGGGGAGAAACGGTGGGGCCTGTGGTTAGTTGTTTTGGGGAAGGACAAGAATTGGGGTTCTTAGCTGATCCTCTGTGGTCCATGTCCAGCTGGCACAGATGGGATAGCCCCAGATGATTCCCCTCCTGTTTCACAGCTCTTCTCCTGACCTGATTGATCTTGGCCAATTCACTGAACATCAGCAGGGCCTCTGCAGCAGCCAGGGCAAAGATCAGGTTTTTATGCACTGTGGTTCGCTCGCTTTTGGGAACCCTGTGGAGAGGAAGAGCGAAGTTTTTGCGGGCATTTGCTTAGAGATCCCCTTGCCCAACCCAAGCAGCCGTCAGATGGGTGAACCTCATCTCCCAGAAATCTCGGCAATGGCCACCAGCTTTTTCCCATGCTTGTGTGCGGATCTATGCCTGGGAGTGGTACAGTAACAACCAACAAACTCTACTATGGCTTCCAGGTGTCTTCCTGAAGAAGCAGGATCTTCCTGCAGCCACAGGTAGAAAGGTTCAAGGGAAAGGCTCAGGGCCCAAGAAGAACGCCTCCACTACTAGTTCCCTAAATGGGAGGGTTAGGGGAGGGGATCCCTTCCCACTCTAAGCTAGGTTTGTGCAACTGGTTTATCCAGGCCAAGGAGAGGCCTTGTGGATGCGTTCACATGGCATGTCCAGCTTGCTTTGTGTTCATCTTGGTTAGGCGTTTTAGAGGGTTGTGTGAACTGAGCTCCCTTGGTTGGTTGGTTCCAAGCCGCTGCGTGGACCCAGGAAATGAGCTGACTCCATAAGCAGGCTGTGTACGTGTGCGTTTGTGTTACTTCAGTCTTACCCGACAGCTAAGAACAGCACAAAGGTGACTATCAAGGCACAGAAGGACACGCCGCAGCCGACGAAGGTCAGGGTTTTCAGTGTGGACTCTTCCTGCAGGCTCCTCTGAGTGAAACAGAGACAACCTGTTGAAGGTAAGGAAGGGGCGGGGTGGCCCCTGAGGGCCCAGCTCAAAAGCCCCCTTGTGACCGGCCAGTTCAGCCCGCAGGCAATCTGCCCCTTTCCTGGCCATGTTTTGGGTGGGGGTGGGAAGGGAAAGGGTCAAATGCCAGAGGGGGATCTGGAGAAGAGAGCAAGGAGGATTCTGCACCAACCAAATAAGGAGGGAGGGCCTGATCCGCTCTCCACGTCCTCCCCCCGTGGCTGGCTGCAACCCTTCCAGCAAAGCCCCCCAGAAAGTGCCTTCCTCCACAGGGAACGAAGGCCTCCCGCCCCCATTTCTGACCTGCACTTCGTAGACCTGCAGCAGGACTGCAAAGTTGGTGGTGTGGTTACAGGCACAGGTGGTTAGTTCCTCCTGGGAGGAAGACACCGAGCAGCCTTTGGTGGACCAGCCTCCAGCACCTTCAGGACTAAAGAGCAGGAAAATCTTCTGGCCCAGATGCTCATGTCCGGGACACCGGATCCTCCCACCCCAGGGAGGCCGCATGGGGGAAGCCTCTCATCGGAAGGGGCTGATGCCAACCTCCAGAGGCCTTTGGCCCTCTGCAATGAAGGTCTCTCAGTCTCCTTTCCTAAAGGAGGGCTTCTCTGGTTCATGTACTTCAGACAAAACCCAATCACTGGGTTCACCGCCTGGTAAATTAAGTTGCGTTACGCATTTATGGGGCAGTGTGGTTTGCAGAGCATGCTCAGAGGTGGCTGGGTTGATCGTGACTGTTGTTGGTTCATGTTGGGCAACCTCAGCCCACCCAGTTAGCAAGGTCTTCTACAAAAAGGGGTGAATTTGGTCCCCAAGTGAAGCGTCTTGTGTGGACACAGCTGAGCACTGGGCTTAGTCTTCTTGAAGAAGAAGGTTTGCCCCTGGATGGGCCAGGAAGCAGTGTGGGAATCCGCAGTGGACTTTAGGGCAGATATCTGTCCATCGAGTGTCCATCTGTCCTCGCAGCTGCCACTTTCAAGAGACTGTACTCCAGCCCTCCCTGGAACCAGCAGGGATCCCACAAGCTCTACCCAATGGCACTGAATTCTTCTCATGCCAGCCCTTTTCCAAAAATGCAACTGGGGGGGCTGCCCGGAACTGCCTACCTCCTGCTGAAGTTCCAAAAAGCACAGACTGGTTCTACAAGTTGGTCTGGTAGAGCCTACAGCGAAAGAAGGTCAGAAAAGAGATAAAGAGATGGTACCTCTTTTGAAAGGAACGCGCTCTCAAAATAATGGAGATGTTGGCTGGGAAAGTTCTCTGGCCCAGAAATGCTTCCTCCAGCTATCAACTCTTGCAAGTCTTGGGTTCGTATTGATAACGTGACAGGATTGGACCAGCAACAGATTTCCCCAAATCTCAGGAAAGGCCTTGTTTAATTTATGAAGGTAGCCAATCCCCTCGTGCCATAAACTAAGGCCCGTTGCTCCCTTTCCTTGAAGTTGGGGTGACCTGCAAAACAGGCCTTTTATGTTTCATTTAAAAAATGCAAGCACCTGGCCTGGCGTGTGCTGATCTTCAGCTGTCCAATGGGGCAACCGCAGCCCAAAAGCCTTGAATCTTTGGTTTCAAGGTTGAAAATGGTCATCTCAGACCTTTGGTGAACCATTTTGGTCCTGAGAGGAAAGGTGGGGCAGCAAAACATGGGGGGGGGGAACTGTCTTGACCTTCTGGAGGAAAGGTGGGGGTAAATCTAATGATGAATAGAGAAAAAAAAATAAAAGGGGTGAGAGAGGAAGAAAAGAGGGGAAGAGGAGGAGCCCACTGGGTGTCTGAGGATCAGCAGATGACGATCTGCTGGAGGACATTTGCCCCAACTGTTTCCCTCAAGGAAACACAGATCTTGATGGAATAAAATGGTCCATCCTGAGGTCCTTTAGGAGTCCCCTCCCTCCATTCTCCTCCCTTCCCCGACTTCCTTCCTTTCTCTCTGAAGCCTCACCTGAACCCGATGCCGGAGGCGGTACTGCACAGACGTACTGACTTCCTCGTAGTCGCTGACCAAGCTGGAGGAGATAATGGAAGTGCCCACCTGGGTGCTCAGATGCCTAAGGAGGAAGAGTCCAGCATGGCAGGCTTGGTGGCGTGCCCCAAGCCAGCATCTGTGCCCCACCGCAGAGGAGAGGTGGAGGAACAGAGTCGAAGGCCAAGAACATTCACAAAAAATTGGAGAAGGGTCCCAACGTTTCTCAACCCACCCGGCCCACAGGATTCAACACAGAGCTCCCCAGAAATCCAGATGACCCCATTACATGTGCAGACGACTCCTACCACCCTATTCCACCCCCTAAACCCAGGAGACGTAACTCTGGGGAAGCCCACCTGCCCTGTTTTGTGCCCTTGCTTCATCCCTCCCTGCTCAGGAAACGTGTATTTCTCATTTCGGTGACGTGGTTGTGATTCCATGACATTGTGGTGCATCGTTGTGTTTGTCTTTTCGCTAACAAGCATTGATCTATTTTATATTTGTTGGTGGATTTAGGAGATTTAAGTAAAAAGGGAGGGAGCCGTACATTCACCAAGGAATCTTTCTGCTGATCTTTTTGCTAAGGAACCGGTTTTCCCGCAGCACGCTCAAGGCAGGTCCTCCAATTTATCTACTTTTTTAGCCTATTTAACCCCAAGAGTGAATCTTTCAGATAGACCCAATTGGGGACGATTGGGAAATCCAGCTGAGAAGCAAACTAAATGGGTAAATCGGATTTGTGAGGTCAGTTCGATTGAATCCGATCTCCAAATGGACACATTCGGACAAACGGATGCTCCCCCCCCCGCCCCCTTTTTTCCCCAGCAATTGCCTTGGAAGTGGGGGGGGGGCTCAAAAAAAGCAACAGCACCCCCTTGTGACCAACAGCAAGAAAGACAGGCCGACCATAGCCTCTTGCGTGGAATTTGGCTAGTGAGACAACCCAACCCCATGTGGATAATCCAAGAAGCTGGAAGTTGGGGAAAGACGTTCGTTGTTGCAGCCCACCTCCCTTGTACAGCACTGGGATGCTTTGATTGGAAACCCCCCCCCCCCGGCCGCTGGATGCTGTATCAAGGCATGTATGCAAGCCAGCAAGCCAAACACGAATGTCTGAATGCAGCCCTTGGGCCCTTTCCAAGTCAAGGAGTCCGTGCCATGAGGGTCCCACCTCCTGCCTCCGTCCGACACAGCCGCATCTTTGAACACAGCGCTGCTGCTGGCGAGAAGGCGCTGGAGAGCCCCGTAGCTGTACCAAGTGTTTGTGAGGATGATCTGATGCAGACCTGGAGAAGGGCAGAGGTGGAGAATTAACAGCTGGCTGTGCAAAAGCTCAAGGCGGAGAAGATGGGCCCAGACAAATGAGCCTCCGTCAAAGACCACCCTGTCTTTCCTTCTGTTTCTTCCATTTTGGTTTCTCTGGAGCCCTTCCGTTCTAACCTCTTCCTTTAGACCTCTGGAAGATAGACTTTGTAGGATTTGTAGATCCAAACAGAAGGAAGGAACTTCTGAGGACCAGCCTGCCACCAGCGATGATCCCTGCTCCCTACCTCTCACTCTCAGCCTCTCCACTTCCTCAGCCGGGACCTCGATCGCATCCAGCTGGTCCCAATGCTGGCTCAGCACCAGGGAGGCCCCGCTGCCAGCTCTCTCTGTGCCCAGCTCTGCGCGTCGCACCTCGATCCCTGGAAGCAGAGAGACCAGACAGGCGTCGCTTGGGGGTGCAAGGAGTTACTCCCCCAGAATTTCCACCCAGGGTTTCTCGAGCTGCCTTGCAAAGGTTTCTCTCTGTGCTGAGGAAACTAAGGGGCACGTTGCATCTCTCAGAGAAATGGTGCAGGTCTAGGTTCAATGAATTCTGAAATGCTTTAAATGCTTAAAAGAGCCGACTCAAGATTTTTCAGCCTTGAAAATTAGCATTTGCACCAACACGGGAGCAGGGTTCCTGAGCAGCTTGACAGGAAGTGCCCTCTTGTGGCCACTGCCCCAAATGTTCCATCAGACTTCTCAGCTGTGCATCTTCCAGATGTGTTGGGGATGATCCCTGCAGATGATGGGGACTATGGAGGATACCCCAGGTTAGGAAAAGCTGCCCTAGATTTTAATGGTGGCAGTGGGGCTTCATTTTCCTTTTAATTAAGGAAGCTAAATTGCTTTTCTCTGCCACCTCTACTCACCCACCAACATAGAATCTAGATCAGTGTTTCTTGACCTCAGCCACTTTCAGATGTGGACTTCAACGCCCAGAATTCCCCAGGAGGGACCAAGGTCCTCTAATAACCCCCCCAAAACCTCTTCCCCCCAAATATTTCCAAGGGTCAAGTATGTGGCCCATACCAAGATGGCATAGAGTTTGGTCTCACTTACCAATGTTCTTACTGCGGAAGGTGACTTTCCACCTGTCTGGGCTCAGGAGCTGATGGAGGCTGGAAGCCATCTTGTCCACATTTTTCACCACTGTCATGGGTCCCCCGATGATCTGGAGAAGATAGGAACAGTTGGAAGGGACTCGACCACTTGAGCTTTTGTATCTTGGTTGCCAGATTGAAACTCCAAGCAGAGAAGGATCCCAAACAGTGGTTAGACAGATAGGTCAGGTCTGTGTAGCTATGGACCTCCTCTTTGGTAGGAGTAGACTAGATGCCCCCCAAAGACTCTCCTCCAATGCTATTATTTTTACCGGCTTGATCTCAGACCAGTCCTCAGCATTCTTCTCTTCCAGAATTCTCCCTGTAATCTCCACATAGTGTTGGCCCAGCTCTTCCAGTGTGGCCAGTTGTCCTGGTTCTTCCACCTCCACATCTGACACCTCTTTCAAAAGCTGGAAGACCCCCAGGAGAGAGGAGGCATCCAGTGGGGGAGGTTCGGCCTCCGACAGGACTCTCTCCACGACTCCCAGGAAATCAGCCGCTGCTGAAATATTCACACCTTGGACATCTGCCTGGAAGATGTTCTCGGGAATCTGCAGGAGAGAAATGAGTCTGAAGTTAGAGGAGGACTTGGGCAAGTGAGGCAAAGAATGCTATATAGGGTGAGATCAGCCTGAGTGAGGATCTTAATGAATGGTCTTCTTGAACCTAGTTTTGGGCTGACAGGGGAACATTCAAGGGTTCCAAGGGAATGTTACTGTGTCCTCTCTGTTGCACCAAGAGTTATGGCCAATGTCCCTCTTCTTCTGACTTAGCAAGGCATCCTCTGGGCTTAGGCCATGTTCTTGATGCCAGACTTTTGGCTGTGTGGTCTCTACACCTTCTTCCCTGGAACTATAGAAGATGGATTGGGAGGCTGTTTGCCAGGGAAACTGGAGATCCTACAGAAAGGTTCACTCAAGGAATCTAGCTGCTTTCTGGTTTCACTGAAGAATGGCTGGGAAAGTGGGCCATCTGGCTGGAGAGGCCATGATTCTGCTGGACCTTGGGATCGATCCCCAGGAATCTAGGAAAGGTAGCACCACTGTTGGTCTCTTAGACTTACCACTGTCACGTTCGCCTGGGCATTCACACGAGCAATAAACAGCGGGACAGGTTCTGACTGGGTTTTCTTCAGCTGGAAGTAAAGATCTGGAGGGGGTGAAGAGCCCACAGAGATAGACATGGACCTTTTCTTAGCACTGAGCTATTTTCATTCTTGCTTTGATTTCTCGCTTTGAACTCCCCCATTTTATGTACATTGTGGTATGTTTTCTAGGAAGTGATGGCTGGTCCAAAGTCACCCCATGTTTCAATAAGGGTTTGAACCCGGATCTCCTTAAGCTTCATCAAACAACCCAACCCCAAAGATGGTGCTCCTGTGAAGGAGGAGGGGATCCAAGCGGCCATACCTTTTCTGTAGCGACAGACGAAGGGCAACAGCTGTGAGCAGGAACCGTACGCATGGCTTCCATGGGTGACTTTAAAAACACGGCATTCTTCCACGGGGCCTGTGTGGAGGCAAAAGAGACTTCTTATAAGAGGAACCAAAAAACCATCCAAGGGTTTTATCTCGATCCAAGCACAAATAATGAACTTGCTGATCTTCTCGGCTAAAATGCTCATCGGGCACTTCCTATCTCTGGGCCACGCCCACTCCATCCTACTGGCTGGGCAGCTGTGAGGTCACAGAATGTTTATGAGCGTCCTACGATTGCATCCGACTGCTGTCAAGCAACGGGCGTGATCTCACCCATGTTGCACGCTACTGAGGAAAACAGGGAGGCCCCAGACAGGAAAGCGGAGTGGGAGCCAAGGAAATCTCCTTGAGGCAAAGAGATGCAAAGTTAGACTCTGGAGAAACGTGGCTTCAGTTGCAGAACAGAAAAGGAGAAAGTAGAGAACGCCACAGAGCAGGAAAGAGGATTTTGGACATCCTTACACAAACACGTTTAATAACTCCATGAACCCTGGCAAGGTTCAGACAACTGTGGCCCGGGTTTTCTGACGTGGCTCTTTTGGCACGCACTACAATTTCTCCGCCTGCAGGCGACTGAAACTCACGACCCTGGTTTGGCCTGCATGGTTTGTAATCCCGTGTGGAAGAAAAGCGGGTGCAAAGAGCTCTCTTTGCAAGAACAGGAAGTGAGAGCACGAGATAGAAAGAGAGCTGGATCCTCAAAGAGCTGAAGAGCTTTTCCTCTTCAAGGATTGTCCTTCTCTATCCTTCACGGACTAATCCAGACCACGCGGGTGGAAAAAGCAGCCCGTCGCTCAATAGGTTTAAAACAGGCAGTGCTGGGTCACTTAGCAGCGTTACCACCCAAGAGACTCACCTGGACAGGTGAGGTGCACGGTGGCCTGTTGAACACTCGCCTCCACTTCTAAGATGTCACTCATCCAGCCAAAGATGAGGCCTTCCTTGATGGACACGCAGGAGCGGACTTTCTCTACCTGCTCCTGGCTGAGGACCTTCCTCCAAACCTCCAGGCCGGTGAGATTCCCACTGAAGGATTCTTTCTCCTTGAAAGTACCGCCCAGGGAGTCCTGGTCTTGCCCAATGATGAACGTCCCGTGGCCATCAATGGCTTGGGAAGGTGCAAGCCCAGCTGCTGCGGCCCGCTGCTTCCCGTCGGCGTAGAGGACCCAAGTGCCGTTGGACTGCTGCCACGTGACGCAGAAATGGTGCCAGCGTCCGTCAGTGCGGAAGACCGGCAGGTAGGGGGAGTGATGTCCGTGGAGGATGATGGCAAATCGGACGAAGCCGTCCTCGTCGACGAAGCCCCGGAGCTGGAATTCGTTGATGAAGGCTGGGACTGCATAGGAGAAGACCGTCGAGATCTCTGTGGCCGTGGGGTCCCACTGGACGTGGGCACAAGCACTCACAGCTGCCATTGGTGGGAAGTCAGCCAAGACCTTCACAAACTTGGTGTCTGTTTTGTTTCTGAACATCAGGATTGAGGCTGAGTGGATGCCTACAAAGACACAGTGCAAAAATTAAGGTTAGGAGGAACTCCAGGGAAAGAGGTCCATAGAAGGATAAAATTCGGAGGAGGAGGAGAAGCTGCCGCTGCTGCTGCTCAAGAACTGTAAGGTCTTCTGAACCAGTTTTGATAACCGATTAGCTCTGATTCCAAGATGGATTTAAGGCCAGATCCATCCCTAGACAGTAAGTTAATTGGGTTGTTGTGGTTTTGAAGTGATTGAGTTGGAGTCCAACAAGGAAGCAGGCCTTAGGCTTAAACAATGGCCCTGAAAGGGACATCTGAGCAAAACTTCAGAACAGAGCATCGCACTCAGGAGACTACTATGGGACAGGAGATGAATTCCCAGGTGGTTCTTGCAGACTCTGGTTGCAAGTTCCAATCCTCTCGCTCCTTCTGCCTCACCCACCTCACCTAGGTTATGGTGAGAATTAAATCAAAGGGATCACACTGACCACCTCAGGACTTCCCTCAGGCACTACCGGCCACCCCAGAGTTGCAGCTCTTTGATGGAGCTGCTCTACTCACGCCTTTGCTTTGGCTTCCGCTGAAACACTTCCTCATTGTTTAACCAGATAGTATTTTGGAGCCGATGGGAGAGCAGGTTTTGGCCCAGAGACACCAGCTCATCCGTCCGGCTCTCTGAGGGCAACTGAGCGAAACGCTGTTGGCAGTACCCGTCGGCGTGCCACCAGTCCAGCAGAGAAGACACATATTCATAGATCTCTGTTGGGGTCTCAATGACCAGAGGGAAGGGATCAGAACCTGGAGAGAAAATCAACAAGCGATGTCCCAAACTCTGAAGTTACTACAAATAACTAGCTGCAAATTGGCATTCGAGGAGAAAGGAGGAGGAGGAGGAGGAGGAGGAGGAGGAGGAGGAGGAGGAGGAGGAGAAGAAGAAGAAGAAGAAGAAGAAGAAGAAGAAGAAGAAGAAGAAGAAGAAGAAGAAGAAGAAGAAGAAGAAGAAGAAGAAGAAGAAGAAGAAGAAGAAGAAGAAGAAGAAGATTGGAACATGATATCTTCTTGCTTCTTGAGAGAGGCAGAAATGTCTCCACTTCTTTGCTCCCTAGCTCACAGTGGATCCTCTTCTCACTCAGCCGCCTCTGAGCCTGGGGCAACACCACCACTTTTATCACCCCCCTGACCTTCAGTGGCTTGCAGGGTCCCCCCTGAAAAACTTGATCAGGGAGCCAGACCCACATTTAAATACCCATAGCCTGAAATGATGCCCTGTGGGACATTTCAAGTGGAAATTGTCCGGCAGCCTCACGCTGGTTGCAGAGGTGATGCAGACCAAGATCTGGATCTGCCATCCAGAACCATTGCTCTGCCTGACCCCATACTTGTGGCCTAGGGGGCTTCTTGACCCACCCCTGCCCAGATGTTAAAGATTTGGCACGCCTGCTTCAGGCAACTGGTTCAACCTAGACAGCGGTTGAGCCCCAGAGTGACGTGGTTGGAACAACTCAGAGGCTCCCAATTTTCTCTGCAAAAACTCTCCCCTGCCTGGAACCCAGATGGAAGAAGATGTCCCAGAGCCATCCTAACGTATGTGTGTTTTTAAAAGTGAACCCTTCTGCTGTCCTTCATCCAAACGGCCACCGTAGAGAAGGAAAGAGAAGGATTACTAAAATCTTTTCTAAAACTTACCACCAACTTCTTTCATCAAGGTTATGCCGTCTTTGGAGCAAAAAAAATAACACCTGGCAGAGCTCCCAAGGGAGAGCTGACCAAATATTTGTTTTGTTGGGGTATTTTTTTCCCCCAAGGAGGGGGAGCTTAAACTGTTTGCAAGCCAAGAGACGACTGGCCTTTATGGAAATGCGTCAGAGGAGACCAGAGGACGCAAACCTTTTGTAATGTGGTGTTCAGCAGGTATGGTGAAGGCCAGCGTCTTCCTCCAGGGAAGGACCACCTGGAAAAGAAACTGGTTTTGAAACCCCCTCTCCCAAATGAGATCACCCCTCCCTCTGGCAAAGCGCAAACCCCAAATCCTGGATTTTTCCCAACCTGAAACCATCCACTTAATGAAACAGGAGGCAGGCTGTTTTTTAAAATC
This sequence comes from Python bivittatus, assembly GCF_059951505.1. Taxonomy (NCBI): domain Eukaryota; kingdom Metazoa; phylum Chordata; class Lepidosauria; order Squamata; family Pythonidae; genus Python; species Python bivittatus. The sequence continues at coordinate 1,453,817 of NW_028277076.1, read as the reverse complement.
TTATTCAGGGTGCTAATTGATGGAGGAACCAAGCAGGTGATTAGCCCCACAACCAGTGCAGCAAATTGGACAGGAAGTGCCTCTGAGCATGGGCAAAGAGTTCTTTGAGGTCTTTGTCTGCAATCACAGCTACATCCTTTAGGCAAACCTAGACAAGCCTGAGGCCAGCTCAGATGGTGTTTGGGCAGTTAGCTAGGATGTTTGTTTGAAATTAACCCTTGCCAACTCTGGGGTGGGTGCGTTTGCTTAAGAGTTTTAAGCATCTGTGGCCTCTGCTCACAATGGCACCCTCCTTTTCCTCTACGAAAAGCCACAGTGTCACATGGAAGGTTGATGTGGATAAAATTAAAATTCTGGGCGACAAGAAACGTGGAACGTAGGTACCCACATGCACACACTAGTTGCCCTCCCTAACTGCACTCTCAGCCCAAACGGACCACCAGCCACGGGGCACCTTCAAGACTGGCCCATCCCAGCCGTGGCCAGCCCTGTGGCCAGCCTTCCAGCAATGCTGCTCCCACGGATGCCAAGAGGCCACCGAGCTGGAGGGTGGAAGAGGGTCTTCGGAGGACAATGCCACTCCTGGCCACCCAGAACCCACCCCCCAGCTGGAAACGGCAAAGAGCCCCAGCCAAGGGGGTCGTGGCTTCTCTGGCTAGCGGCCAAACTCACCAGGAGGCCCAGAAGCATCCCGGGCCCACAGCCCAGGCAGAGCCGCCGCCGGCCCAGAGCCATATTCTCCGGCCCGCCGCAGGGAGCGCAGCCTCTTCCGAAGCGAGCAGGATGCTCCGGCCGCGCTGCCTCCCGCTCTGGGGGCCGCTGTTGCCTGGGGTGGGGGAAGAGCGAGGCGTTCAGCCAGTCCCAAGTCCGGGAAAGGCGGTCCGGGTGCGGCGGCGTCCTTAGCCCGACTTCTCGCTTGCGTCGTCGGAACGGCTGGGCTCGGCTCGCTGGAGAAGTCCCGCCGGCTCCTGAGCCGGCTTCTTCCAGCCTTCCGCACCCGCTGGGGCCGCCGCTCCCCCCACCTCCACCGCCAGACCGATCGCGGAGCGCCCTCCCGCCTTACGGGCGAGCAGCGTCGCCGACCCCCGAGCCCGACAGGGTGCCAGCAAGGCTGCGCGCAACCTCTCCGAGGGCGCAGACCCTTTTCCGGCGCCCCCGGGCTGTGACGGATGGGGCTCCGGCTCCCCCAGTAGATATTGGCTCTCCGGGGCAGCCGAAGCTCCGAGAAGCCCCTCCAACCTCGCGCCCGGCCGTCGAAGGAGACCTGGAGAGAAGGGAGACCGACGCGCCCAGGGCGCACGCTGGAGAGTCGCGCCGTCGGTTCTCCAGGCCGGGAGGAGGACGATCAACGCCCCAAGTCTTCGGGGCCGGGCCGGCTCCGCTCAAGCATCGCGGCGGCGGCAGCGTCTCCCACCAGCGGTGGGCAAGAGGAAGCGGCGGGGGCGCGCCCGCGGGAGGGCCGGGCAGCTCTGCTCTCCGTCCTCCTCCTCCTCCTCCTCCTCCTCCTCCGCACCCCTCTTCCCGGCAGCCTGGCCAACGAGAGCCGGGAGAGGCGAGGGCACAAAAGGCTCTCCCCCTCCCTCCCGGGCAAGGGCCCAAGCGAGGGGGGCGCCCCCGGATGATTCACTGGCAGGGAAAAAGCAGCCTGTTCCCAGGCTTCAGATCAGGGGCACATCTTTGGACCAGCTCCCTCCGCGCAACCAGCAGCCTTGAAAAAGATCCGAGGAGCCCAGGAGGGCGGCCGCCCGGCGGGTCCATCAGGAAACCTGGCAACTCCCCAGGATAACTGGCTTTCTTCGCAGTGGTGCCTCCCAGGCCTCTTCGAGACGAAAAGTCAGAAGATCTGGCGGGTGAACGCCCCCTGCAGCTGGAGGACACCCAAGAGCTGTAACAGAACCCAAAATGTGGGCTGAGGCCTGGTGCAACTCCTTGAACTCAAACCCCCTCCTTGCTCTCTGGAAGACAAGAGCTGGCTGGCTCTTCCACCCGCCTGCGTCCCTTTGAAGTAGAGCTGGCCGGCCTGTGGGGGGGGGGCGGGAGAGGGAGTGGACCCTCCCTTCCTTTCCCACAGGAACCCCACCCAGAACAGGACAGTGGTCTAGAAACCAAGCCATTGTACGATCAGCCCACCTCTGCTGCACCCTTGCTTTCCCAAAAGACTTGCAGGAGGCAGGAAGTGGAGTTGGGGAGGGAATCCCCTTCTAGTTCAAAGCCTTCCCTTTGTACCCATATAAAGCCACCCCATGACAAATACACAGAGGGCTTTGCGGGAATACCCCCCCCCTCCCCTGCACATGGACATACACGCATACACTGAAGCAGAAACGTCTGAAAAAGTTGGACTGGCCAGCAAGCTTTCTTGTGCTCCTTTGGTTAAAAAGAAAAAAAAATCACTGCCAGGCTTTAAAAGAAAGAAAAATTCTTCCATTTAAAATAATGCGAAACTGGATGCCCTCAAGAGCTTTGGAGCTGAGTGGGGAATTTGATTTTCAGGAAAGGCGACACGTCGCAGTCCTCTTTTCCTTTCAGTTGGGTGCTCCCTGCAAGTAGCCATTTCAAAGGCAGCTAATAAAGATGAATGGATGTGCTAAACTCCTGTTGCCTCCCCCAGCCACATCCCGTTGTCCTGCTCTCTGAGGAGACAAGGGCTCCAGAGACGCCTAACTCAGCCCCTGTGACAGCCGATCCCTTGACGTGGGAAACATTCTCGTGCTGTGTCCTGCGGTACCCCAGTCCCAGGGCGGAGGCGGTGACTGGGATCTAGCATCTCCATCGGTTGCCATCAATGTCCCCAAAGGGAGAGACTAAACCGATGCTTTTCCGGCAGCGGTGCCTCCTTAATCATCAGAGCTGGTTTGTGATGCAACAGCCCCTCCAAAGGACACAGACTAAGTGGGGCAGCCTGTCCGAGAAAGCCTTCTTCGCTCCCCCAGAAGCCCTGGTGGGCTGGGAATCGCAGCAGCCAACGTCCAAGGATTTCCAACTTGGGCAAAGCAGGCTCCCCGTCGGGCAAAGCTGGTTTGCAAGCTAGGAGGGCTGTAGCCAGTTCTGACATCCTTCAGGAACATGGACCCCTTGGCTGCACTGGGAGACGCATGGCTGTCTTTGCAAAGCAGCACTGACCATAACGGGTAGAAGCATGGCTGAGCGCCGCTAAATATATACCTGGGCACACAAAGCAATCCGGGACTTTGGCAGGAGAAGGGGCTGAAGCAGAACTTGGATCCCCAAAGGGAAGAGGGTCACTCTTTGCAGAATGAGAAGGCCAGCCCTGGCTGGCCTAATTAAGTCTAAAATGACTTAATTGTACTGCCAAGAAGAAGCCCCACATCCGGCCCATTTAGATCTATTACACAGCGATGCTGAGGCAGGGAGCCCTGGGGGTTTGGGGACAGATCTGTGCCTCCTTCCAAAGGCCCAGCTTCCTCTAAAGACCCAGCTCCTTCGCTCTCCCTCTGAATGATGAGGTTCGGTTGGGGAGTTTTATTTTTGCAAAAACAAACCTCGCCAGGGGCCATTTAACTAGCTTCCAGGGAAGCGCTGGGTTTAATCTTTCTCTTCCAGATGCCTCCCATTGTCCAGCCTGAAAAGAGCAGCGCTGAGACCACGCCATTAATTGCAGGTTTTATGTTTTCCCATGACAAGTATATTGTCTGCCCGAAGAGGACCCATTGTGGGCCAGTGCAGCGGGACACCAGCTGTTGATTTGGTCTTTGGGGGCCGGGTGGGGGGAGCAGGAGCAGGAGGAATGGGCAAGGCTGAATTCTTTGGTGCCATCTTGCCTAAGAAGTCTGAGTAACCTAGGAGTTTTTCCAGAGGCTAGGAAAAATGATTTCCCTTGCCCACATTCTCCCCTGGCACTCAGTGGTGCCCAAGGGAAGAAGCATTAGCCTGTTTTCCCTCTCCAACAAGTCTTCTTTTAATTATGATTATGATATTTAAAGCAACTGGTGCTAGAGACCAGGAGAGGTTTACCAGTCCTACTTTTGGCACGCCGTGCGTACACTCGAAGTAATCGTGGAAGAAAAGGCTGGCTAGATTTTTACAGGTCTGCCATTCAGTGCTGAAGGCGCAAGAAAAGACATGCGTTATGGACATGAAGGGGGGAAACATCGCTTCCCTGGAAGACCTTAGAGCAGGGCAGGATCTGTGCTCTTTCTGCTGATGGCTGATGGCTTTGAAATGAAAAGAAGATGCTGGCCTCTTGAAGATACAGACAGGCTACAGGGAAGGGATCGGGTTTTTGGGGAAGAAGGGGAGAATGTGGAGGGCTGCCAAGGTTTCCATGACCATTTTTAATGCTACCTTCCTCGGAGGAGAGAGAATGTTGGGCAGAAAAGATGCCTCCAACATGGCACTGAAGATTTGAATCCACAACGATGTCTTCCTGAGTCCAGGGGAGGTGGAGCTCCCCTCCGCGCGATAAATCTTGACATCAGAGCAAGACGCTTTCTTCGTCTCAAAAGAGGGCAAATTCTTGATACGTTGGGTTGCTAACTGGCAGGCACAAGAAGTGCGATTCGTGCCTTTCGCCTGGGCAATTGCCTTGCTCTTGGGCTAAAAAAGAGAGAGACTTGTACGTTGGCCAGTGGGGAGGAAAAGAACTTGAAGGCAGGGTTCAAAAAGCAGTGGAAAATCCCAGATCCTCTTCCATCGAGTTCAGAGAAGGCTCCTTTGCCGGTTTCCAATTCTCGAAAAGATTTTGCATTCTAGAACCCGTGGATGGATAGCAAATCCATCAAGTTTAATTCCTTGAGGAACTCAAAGGAGATGAGGGGAGAATATCCTTAAATTCTGCAACTGAAGATTAACTATTCTGAAGCATTTGGATGGACTCCTTATTCGGAACACTAACTCTCTCCTTCTAACTATGGTATCTACTCTAGCCCAGCCAAGAGAGCTGTCGTTTCTTTAAGGCACCACCAATATTACCGAAATCCCCTCCAGACTGGAATTTTCCAAAAGTAAATACAATCCTCTTTTGTTGCTGTGGGCTTCTGGGAAGTAATTACCGATATTTATTGATTTGCAATCTCCTAAACTGCCTTTTCCTGCCTTAAGTCAACAAAAAGGGGTGTGCAAATAAGAAACAGGGCCAAATACAGTGTCGTTATTCTTAAACACCCACAAATCTGTCTCAAAGAAACGGGAAGGTTGCTCAGAGCGACAGATGCAGCCCAGGTCACAATTTTCAGCACTTTCAGAAATGTGCTGAATCAAATCAAATCAGATTAAAACCATTCAATTACTTCTGCTGATAAATGCATCTACATGATCTTTGCAGAGATTCTTCATCATCCCATCAGGCTTTCAAAGGAAGATGACAATTTGAAATGCCTTGCTTGGGAAAGTTCGAGCAAAAATACCCCTGAAAATCCCTCATGGTGCAGGTCCTAAATTAACATTGGCAATTATGCCTCGGTTTCCAGAAGACTCCCTGTTTGGAAGGAAAAAGTGCGTGTGATATTGGAATGCATGCATTCAGTGACTTTGCTCCTTGGTCTGGACACCATTATATAATTATAATCATCTTTTCCGTCCTGCTCCCTTGGTGTCTTTCTGGCCTGCAAAAGCCACCTGCAGACAAACCCGTGCCTCGATTATTAAGCGCCTTCTAATGATCAGCTGCCGGTCCTACTGGCCAGAACTGATAAGCAAACCGGAAGCTAAAATGTCAACCCAGCGCTTATTAAAGGGCTGTACGTAGTTCACAGCATATTCCATTCGTTTGGCAAATTTATAATTTCTCATCTGAAGAACGTGGGAAGCCCACAAAGGAGGAAGCAGCTGGCTGATTCTGCAGATTGGCTATTTTAAAAGCAATGTTTATTTGCTTTTCCACTGTCTTTGGTCATCTGTCTGTCTGTCTGTCTGTCTGTCTGTCTGTCTGTCTGTCTATCTATCTATCTATCTATCTATCTATCTATCTATCTATCTATCTATCTATCTATCTATCTATCTATCATTTATTGCAGTGTTTCTCAACCTTGGCATCTTTAGATTAATTCAACTCCCAGAATTCCCCAGCCAGCATGCTCCTTCCTCTCTTTCACCACAAGGAATTAGGAAAGGTAAAATCTGGGGGGCAGAAAGCCTTCCTTTGATATTCTCAGATGTGCCCCGCGCACCGTTGGCCACTGTAAAAATACAAAGCACCCTCTGATTGCTTCCGAAGGACACACACAAAACTCTTGCACTGCGTCCCCCAGTAGCCCAGCTGCGGAAAAACTTTTTGGTTTTTCTCCCCCGCTGCAGAAGAAAGCAAGACCGCCATCTCCTGGCCTTCAGGCACTCTCTTCCCCCCGGCTTTCCACCAACTGCAGGACATTCCTCCAACCATCCTTGCCGTAACGTAAAAGTCAAGCCTCCCTGAAGCTGGGCTTGGTTGGTGACTTGACATCCATATAGTTTTCTTAGCAACAATCCAGAAGTAGTTTGCTGTTGGCTTCTTCTAAGATTTTTCCTTTGTTTTTTGAACTTCCTGGTCCAGCTTACAACCTTGGGATCTCCTGGTAGTTTCCCATCCAAGCATTAACCAGGTCTGATCTTGCTGAGTTTTTGGAGATCAGCCAAAGCTGGCTAAGAATGGATCTTTTGGAATAGGAAACTTGGCAGCATCTGTTGCTCAGATTTCCTATGACAAATGTTTATCATCCATCTATCCATCATCTATCCATCATCTATCCATCTATCCATCTATCCATCTATCCATCTATCCATCTATCCATCCATCCATCCATCCATCCATCCATCCATCCATCCATCCATCCATCCATCCATCCATCCATCCATCCATCCATCCATCTATCTATCTATCTATCTATCTATCTATCTATCTATCTATCTATCTATCTATCTAAACAAGCAAGGAACCATAGAAGGGAAAAGGAATGCTTCATCCTCTCCTATTGGTTAGATGGAAGGAACCCCCCCTTTCCTTTCTTTTGGGGTTCTCAACATTTTAGGGTTGGTGGCAATGAAGACAACCCCTACGAAGACAACTTGGAACTGTGTTTTTGAGAGTTTGTGGTAGGACTACACAGGTCAAACATGACCACGTCAGGGGGACCATGGCCTCATTTTTGTGGTGCAGCTACCACTGGCGGCATCTCCTGACCCAGTTTGGCCTCCCCGCTTTGAAAAAAGATCTGACACTTTTTGCATGCCGTGGAGCTCAACCTGTTTCAAAACGGTGCAACCATCAGACTTATCTCTGGGATGCTACTAAGGAAAACCCCCACCAAGAAAATCAGGCAGGGAGTTCGTCGGCTGTTGTGGAGATGACCGAGGGTTGTCCAAATGAACGCAACGGTCAACTAGCCAAGCGTTCCATGAGCTGTAGCGACACTCTTGTTTAAACAGCTGGTTTGGGCTTTGGCCAGCCAGAACCGCCAAGCTCACCTTAGCTGTTGAACGAAGAGTTTAGGCTGCCTGTTTAGGGCTCCTGCTTCTGCCTTCCTTCTAAAAGCAGAGCTAGAAAACGGTCCTTTCTTGGTTCACAAATTTCACGGACGCCAAGAATGAGCTCTGGTCCCGGGCGGTGGCAGCAGGTGGCGCTCGTGCACAGCCAGGGACCACAGCTTTACCTGCACATCTGCAGGAGAAAAGCAACATACCTGGGAGGATAAGAAGAGAAGCAGCACCATTATTGGGAGGTAAAATAATAATCGGAGGACATCTGCTTCGTTGTCAAGGACCAAGAGGGAAATAAAACTGTTGTCCCTTCTAGCTAAAACCTGCTGTTTCGTTTTCCCCAGACTCTCAACCACCAACTGCTCAGCCATTTGAATGCCAAGCCGTTTCTGGTGCCCCTCGCTCGCCCTGGAGACGGGAGTTTAACTTCATCAAGTGAAAAAGGGAAAGCGGGGGGGGGGGAACACAGGCAGCAGTGCAACAAGAATAAAACCGGGTTAGAACGGGAGAGCGTCTGACAGCTGCATCCTCGGCTGCTCACGATCGTCTGCCAGCAAGGTGGCAGGACGCACGGCCGCTTGTCTACCGTCGGGGCCAAAATGAACAGAGGAAGCAAAGCCTGTCCAAGATACCTTCACTTGGGGGGGGGGAGGTAAGTGTGAGGGGAGTGCATAATCAGTGGGGCTGTCAAGGGAGAACGGGGGGGGGGACAGAAACCCAGAGCCCCATCCAGCAGAGAGTCAGAGCAGCAAATGCACCAGGACTGGCTTCCTCTTTTCAGGAAGTGAAGTGGCCTGTTCTGGCTTCGAGAAGGCCCTGGGTTCAACCTTCTGCAGCTTCTAAGGGCTGCCTTGGTGGCCCCCTATTTCGGGGGCCTGGGGTGCGCCCTTGGCGACTCTGGAGTTGCTAACAGCCTGCCCTCAAGGAATCGGGTGGGGGCTTCTGGATCCCCCTTGCTGCGTTACCCATATACCCATCCAAGAGCTTCCTGTGATTCTGAGTTGGGGGCCGCCCCGGCGGATCTGGAGCAGGGTTTGGCCTCCCCTCCTCCAACGCTGCCTCTCCCAAAGACATCCCATCGTGCCGGGAGAGCTAGCCAGGTGCAGAGATCCCCAGAGTTGCTGCACGTCGCTAAGATTCAGCGCCTCCGGTCCCTGTGGCCAGAAGACCTTCATCTCCAGCGAATAAGGGAGGCTTTGCTCCGTAATAAGCGGAGGTTTCCAAGGCTCTGAGCCTTGGGCAACTAATTTAGCGGAGAACCTGCTGGTTTTGCACCCGCGCCAGCTCTTCCCTGCGAATAGCTGAAAGGCACTTGTTCAACCTTGGAGGCTTCAGTGGCACTTCCCCACCTGTCAAAGGAAAGGCCCGGGCCAGAGTGTGCCAGCTGCACCCCTGCCCAAGCCTGCACTTCTTACACACAAAGGGCGAAGCCTGGGGAGACTCTTCCCTGTCTAAAGCAACGTCTAAAATAATGCTCTTATTTAAAAGTGGCCAAATTAGCTAAGCCGGGCAAGCTCAGTGCTTGGATCACCAGAACGTCCCAGGGCCTGGATTGCAAAGCCAGCAAATGGATTGTGGAAAGTGGGACTTGCAAACCCCTTCTCTGGATGTGTCTATAACGTTACCAGGAGCAGAACCTGACTCAGAAAAGACTTTATCTCCCCGTGATGTCAAAGAAGGCCTGAAGAACCCAATCAGGAGTCTGGGAGCACCTTTTCCAACAAACACCTTTTAATTTTAATCCGAATAAAATCGAATTCAGCCCCTTTAAGGCTCAGCCAGCATCGGCTTCCTCATTTGCCATGGCAAAGCAGCATTTCATTCCTCAGCCAGAGGTGCAGAGATCTGACTTAGCCAAAACACAAGGGCTCGTGATCCTGGGTGATGCGCACAGATTTATTTATTTAATTTCTACAGCCCCCCCCCCCCCGTCTCAACCAAGCGACTCTGGCTGGCGAACAATTCTAAAACAATAAAAACCATTTTAAAAAATGCAAAAATAAATATGTACAGCAGCCAAGAAAACGATCATAATGTTAACTTCTCTTTCAATATTTAAGTGGTCTTTTGTTTTTTTGGGGTGAGGACAGAAGCTTGTAACTGGGGGGAAAAAAGATGTCTGCTGGGGTGATCCTAAAGTGTTTTTTTTCCCTTGCTGCTGAGCAAAAATCCCAAACAAGGAAGTTGTTCCAAGAGAAAAACCCTTGTACGCCTAAATTTCTGAGTGTCACCCAACCCACGTTCACATCTTTGCATTTCAGCATTGTTCATTCCAATTTTCACATGTACCTTGTTGGAATAAAATGCTTGCTTATCAGAAACTTGATTCAGGCTTCTGCAGTGTGGCCAGGCCAGTGGCCGACACACGAACCAGAAACCTAGGATGAGGGAAGGTACCAGATAATAAAAGCACCTAAAAGCACGATAAGGCGATCACTGCTTGAGAAATACCTGATGCTACGTAAGCAAGTAGGGAAACGTATAACCATGACAGGCTATACAGGAAACATAGAATAAACCAATAGTGTTGCTTAAAGCTGTTGCATGACTATAAAAGGCTATATGCCCCCACAACCTGCCCCCCCCACCTGCTTCCTGATTTGTAATACCCAATAAAAGAGTAGTTCAGAACACGCTCTGGGCTCACTCACCTCGAGGAAAACCTGCGTGTTTGTCTTCACTCTCGCCTGTCGAGACCCCATGAGTGGCCCACCCTGATGCGGACAGCAAAACCGCATTGTGGTGACCCCGACGTGATCGCGTGAGTTCACGAGGTGCGTCTCGGACCGTCCTTACTTATTCGCTCGAGGGGAGCTGTGCACTCGTCCCGTCTGAAACACGGCTGGATATTCGTAAGTATGGGCGGAAAATTCTCTCAACAACAGACAGCGCAACTGAAGGAATTGAGGGAATTAACCGAATCATCCTCTAAAATTTCTTCAAACGGAGGCAAAACCCTCCCCCGTTTGAAAAACAAAGAATTAATTGGCCTTTTGTCTTACATTTGGCAACAATGTCCATCATACCCTGAAAAAGGGTCACTGAAAATATCCACATGGACAAAATTGGGGGAATACTTCCACGCGGCCCCTAGGGCCCCGGTCCAAATTCTGACCTCATGGCGTGTGGTCATGGAATGCTTAATGATTCACCATAAATTCGACAACCAAATGCCGGCAGAACCCATACCACCCCCGTATGATTCTGTTAAAAATTCTCCGGCCACTTTACTTCCCATGTCGGCAGGTTCTGGGTGCCTTGATCCAGCCAATGGTCCCACGGCTCCCATGGCTCCAAGTCCCCCCCTGACTATAAAACCTCAAAGGGGGGGTCACATAATCAGAGCTATGCAGACTGCTCAGCAGTCAGGTCAACTCTCTGCTGAGGATCTTGAAGCGTGTGCAATGTTTCCGGTGACCTGGGTGGTGCCCGCCGGAGCTGCTGCGGGCGCTCCCGGCCAGCCGGTGCATACGCACATAGATTACAAACAAATCAAAGAGATTAAAAGTGCTGTTAGAGATTATGGCCTGCAGTCGCGTTATGTTCTGGGCTTGCTTACTTCGCTTTCTACTGCTGCTGTGGAAATGCTGCTTGCAGATTGGCAGTCGCTTTTTGGCATGATTTTAACCCCTGCTCAATATGTAATTTGGAATTCGGAGTACGGCAAACAGGCTGCCGTTGCCATAAATGCTGGACTCCCTCAAAATGTTACTGCTGACGATGTCCTGGGGACTGGCACCATCAGCACTATTGCACAACAGCAAAACTCCGATAGAGCTGCTTTTCCTATTATTAAAAATTGTGCCTTAGCGGCCTTACGAAAGGTTGCTGACAATCAGGGCAAACCTTTGCAAACCTTTTCTAAAATAATTCAATCGCCTACAGAAGACTATTCTTCCTTTATTAGTCGCCTTCAAGTTGCATTAGAACGCCAAATTGACAACGTAGATGCTAGAGGTGAACTGTGTATGAAATTGGCTTATGAAAACGCTAATTCGGACTGTCAAAAGGTGCTCCAGCCCATAGCTAACAAACCTGGCATCACCCTGGCTGATTTTCTCCAAGCATGTCGTATTGTCGGAACCACCAGCCACAAAATGGCTGCGCTGGCCTCCGCCATTACCACAACCTTGCTTCCGCCTTCTTCTTCCTCCCTCGCGCCACAAGACGCACTTCCTGTGTCACGCCCTGCCGGACCCAAATTATTTCCTCCATTTATCAAGCCTACTTATCCCCCTCTATCGAACCAACTCTTCTATCTTTGTTTCTGTCCTTACAACACCTCATTTCTCAAAGGACTCATTCTTTCCCTGTTGCACACATTCGTAGTCACCAACCGTTCCCTGGTATCCTCCAGGAAGGGAATGGCGTGGCCGACGCTGCAGCCGCAGCTGCATCCTCCTCCCCACTCATTTTTGCCTTTTCCTCTCCCACTCCGTGGGAAAGTCATTCCTATTTCCACCAGAATAAAAAGGCGCTCATTCAGCAGTTCAAAATTTCTGCTACAGAGGCCACTGCAATTTTACAGCAATGCCCCACCTGTAGCAAACAAGCGCACTCTGTGCCCATGGGAGTTAACCCCAGGGGGACAGAGTGCAACCAAATTTGGCAAATGGATGTTACCCAATATGCTTCCTTTTCCCCATGGAAGTACTTACACGTTTCCATTGACACTTACTCGGGGTTCATCATGGCCACCCCTCAAAGGGGCGAAGCCTCTAAACACATTATTAATCATTGTATTCGAACCTTTGCAACGCTGGGACGCCCAAAAGAACTTAAAACAGACAATGGGCCTGGCTATACAGGCAGTGCTTTTGCCGCCTTTTGCCAGAAATGGGGAATCACACACAAATTCGGCATACCATACAACAGCAAAGGTCAAGCCATAATTGGAAGAGCAAATCAGACCTTAAAACATGCTCTTGACAGATATATAGAAACAAAGGGGAAAGGGCCCCCTAGCCTCCCAGCGGTGCAAGACATTCTCAACCTTTGCCTCTATACTCTTAACTTTCTCAGCTTGACCGGACTACCTGCCACTTCTGCTGCTTGTCGTCACTTTGCCTCACAACCTGCCGCTGACCACCAACGACCACTTGTCTACTATCGTTGCCTGCCAGACCCCGCCTGGAGAGGGCCTGCGCAACTCATCACCTGGGGTCGAGGTTACGCGGCCATTCAGCTTCCCGATAAGGTTCTGTGGGTCCCTGGTCGCTGCGTCCGTCCTTGTCATCTCCCGCTTTCGCCGGACGCCCAAGACGCCCCTCCTCCTCCCCACATAAGAGGCCTTACTGGTGTCACTCCGGAAGCTGACCCTCAACGTACGGCCGAGGAAGAGGACAGCAGGGACAACAGAAGGTAGACCAAGGGAAGGGCCTCAGTCAAAATGTCACATCTGCCTCAATTGGGAAGAATACTGTGGTTCCCGGTTGCCCTTCAGCTACTGAGCGTTGCCCTCTGCGCACCTAACTATGCGCAGCACAATCCCCATCAACCCCAGAACCTAACGTGGGCGGTATTGGACGCACACGCAGACATCCTGAACTCCACTTCATCTATGGCGGTGCCGGGGTCCTGGTTTCCTGACCTGTACTTTGACTTTGGTGTGATGATGGACACCACCACTTCTCCCAACAGACCGGGTATGGTTAGCCACAGATGGATCAAGAGATGGCCCCTTTATGTCTGCCCCGGCCATGTCAGGGCAACAACATACCGGAAGAAGTGTGGTGGGGAAAACGATTACTTTTGTGCGGACTGGAGCTGCGTCTCCACGGGAGAAATAACATGGAACCCCCCTTTCAGAGGTGATCTTATTACGCTCAGACGGACTGGTGAGAACGTTCGATGTGAGCAAAACCAATTTGGAACATATGTTAATTGTAATCCGGTTAAAATCTCTTTCACCGCTGAGGGAAAACGACACACGGGGTGGCAGTCAGGGGTCACTTGGGGAGGCCGGGTTCATGATAAAACCGGGGAGCCGGGGAATATTTTTACTATACGCCTAACACAAACCCCCATAGAACCCCCGGTACCGGTGGGCCCCAAGACAATACCAGCCAACCGCAGGGAGCCACCCCCACAACCCACAGATGGCTGACCACCCTGATAGGTACCATAGCAGGACCACTGATATTGCTACTCCTTGCATGTACATTTGGCCCCTGCATTCTATCTCGCCTAACAAAATTTGTGGAAACTAAAATAGGTGCCTTGGAAAATATGGTACTGGAACGCCACCATTACCAACCAATACGGTCTGGAGAAAATATGGAAAAAGCATCCCTCTGCATATTAGACTCTGACGAAGAGTTGGAATCCACCAGTTTTATACAGTCACATAGGTCTATGCTCACCCTGGAAGGGAAGGAGTCGGTAGACCACAACCCACAGAACAGCACACCTACTTTTAAAACAAAACGGAGGAGATGTTGGAATAAAATGCTTGCTTATCAGAAACTTGATTCAGGCTTCTGCAGTGTGGCCAGGCCAGTGGCCGACACACGAACCAGAAACCTAGGATGAGGGAAGGTACCAGATAATAAAAGCACCTAAAAGCACGATAAGGCGATCACTGCTTGAGAAATACCTGATGCTACGTAAGCAAGTAGGGAAACGTATAACCATGACAGGCTATACAGGAAACATAGAATAAACCAATAGTGTTGCTTAAAGCTGTTGCATGACTATAAAAGGCTATATGCCCCCACCACCTGCTTCCTGACTTGTAATACCCAATAAAAGAGTAGTTCAGAACACGCTCTGGGCTCACTCACCTCGAGGAAAACCTGCGTGTTTGTCTTCACTCTCGCCTGTCGAGACCCCATGAGTGGCCCACCCTGATGCGGACAGCAAAACCGCATACCTTATGTTCAAGATTGCATTTAAACCGAGGCAAACGGGTTAAAAATTCTACTTTTGAACTACAGAAAACATGAGCAACATCAAGGGGCAAACAACTGTTTTCGAGGTTCAGTTGTTCAGGGATGAAAAAGAGTGAAACAGATGTACTTCTGTCGAGAAAACGAGTCCAAGATGGTGGATCTAAAAGGGAGAGGATGTTGCCTTAATTGCCATAAAACACCTTGCTGGGTGGAAAGAATGAGGGAGAGGAAGCTTTAAACTCTTATTTTAAACATAAACTCCATTTATGGAAACATCTGTCTCCAGTTCAACGGCCCACCTGCAAATAACACGGCCCGTGCTAGTGTGGGAGTTTAGGCAAAAGAGGGTAAATCAGCTACAAATCTTTTTTTTTTAAAAAAGCCACGGAAACTTTCCCCACTGTTAGCTCCAGACCGTACTGGAGGATATGGACATTCCCTTAGGACTTAAACCTGAACGAATCCCCTTTTTTCCCCTGCTCTAATAGATTTCTCAGGGAGCCTGGCAATTGTTCCCAACTTTTGCCGTGCACAAGGAGTCAAATCCCAACGGGAAGGGGAGGTCAGTGCGGAAAAGCGCCAGTTCACGCCAGATGAGGCTCGGTTACCGCACACCCCTCGCTGGAGGTCCAATTCAGCCAATTAGAGGCTGGCTCCCCGTTTGTGCTCGTAGCCATTCCTCAGGTAAGAAGACTTCAAGTGTGTTCGGCTGAGCGACGAGGCTGGGCCCCCATGCAAGATTTATGCTCCCATTTCCGCCTGAAGAAGCAACTGTCACTCACGCCGCAGCATTAAAGATTATGCATAACTTCATCAGATGTAACAGTCAAGGTAGTTTTGCCAACTTAGACATCTCACTAAGGTTGCAAACCTGCCAGGTCCCTCGGCTGACGCTGAAGCAACTGGATTTCCACGAGACCTAGCCAGGTGTCAGCTTCCACGTCGGACAATCTCGGGGTCATCCAAAGTGAGAAGACGGCGGGGCCAGGTTGCCCCACGCAAGGCCTCGCTTCTTTGGATCGGAACTTTTGCAATATTCGGACCTCGTAAAAACACTCAAATTAGGAGGGCAGGAAGAAACCCTCAAGGGAAGACATTTAATCCACAGCGAACGATGGTGGGATCGTAAAGACCATAGCTGAAAGAAACGTTCACTGTTTTCGGAATCTTTTCATCAGACAAGGTGGCCAACCCAATCCAAAATAAATAAAAAATCCATTGCCCACCCAGTTTTTAATGCAGTATGGAAGGGGGGATCCAAAAGCACCACTTTTGCAGCAAGACAGTTCTCAGCACCGAGCTTTCGTCACCACGATACCAGAACTTGCATCCGCCAGGCCTTGGTTGCAGCAAACGAGATCAGCAGCTTTCGGTTTCAGGCGGGTATTGCAAATTTCCAGGCAAGAGGAGTCCAAGTGGAACATGTTTGCAAGCTCCTGTCTTGGAACTAAATGTCCCCGTCAGGCTGAAACTCCCGCTGCCAGCTGAGTTGTTTGCTCGAATTAAATGCTCACTGGATAATTTCCCCAGCCAACAAGGCTCCCGGGAGGAGGAGGAGGAGGGTGTCCAGAAATAAACACCCACAGATCTCGGCTTTGGGAGTGCGAAATTGCTTGCAAAGTTAGCTCCGAAGGGGTTCTGCAGCCCAAGTGAGTTCTTTTCCCCCGACCTCGTCTTTGGTCCAAGAGTCTCTGTAATTTGCACTTCATTTTCACACCAGCATGATGCTGTTTCTCCCCCACTTTATTATCCACAGGACACGGCCCAGAAGGTGAGAATTCCAACCGATGCAGCTTCTCCCAGGAATAGGAAAGTGGGCTTGTGGCTGGGGATGATGGGAGCTATGCTCTCATCCCTTCTCCCAGCCTGGCCTTCTTCAGAAGTGGGGCTCCTCAGCCAGGATGGGCATCGTGGTTTAACTCCTCCTCCCAACCTGCTGCCTTCCCTTAGGGTGGGACTACAAGGTCCCCCCTCCCCAGCCAACACAGGCAGGGCGTATTTGGGTAGGAGCTTAGGGGAGCTCCTGTCTCTGGGCAGGACTACAATCCCTACCAAGCTCTGCCAGGACTTTCCGCAATCCGCCACAGTCTCCCTCTCTTGGGGCTGGGGATGATGGGACCCTAGGCCCTTCCCCTCCATTGGCACCTTGGGGTTGCGTGCGAGCACAGCTCCCTCCGCTGTGGCTGGGGAGGATGGGAGCCGGATACAAGAGCACCATGGAGCCACCCGACCGCACAACCCCCTCTGTTGTGGATGGGGATGATGGGGGCCCCGATCTCCCTCTCCCCCGCTGGCATCCTGGGGCAGCAAGGTCTCAAGCTCTGGAGCGCCCAGCAGCTGGGGATGATGGGCCCCTTCCCCTTGACGGGGTGGTGGGACTGCTCAGCTGCCTCCGCGCCGGCCGGGGAGGATGGGAGCTGTGACCCAGCGGCGCGGGAGGCGCCCGCGGACGAACCCGCTCCGACCGGGCCACGTGCGCGGCGGGGGCGTGGCCGGCGCGGGGCGTGCCCACGCTCGCCCCGCCTCCGCCTCAGTCGGGCAAGATGGCGACGCTCTCGCTGCAGCAGGCCGCGGCGCCGGCGATCGGCGGCTTCTCCTTCCACAACTGCGCCCGGTGGGGCCCGGGGGCGGCGCGGATGGCGGCGGGCGGGCCGAGGGCGGCGGCGGCGGGGCCGGGCGGCGGCGGGGCCCCGCGGGCCGCGGCGGGGAGCGCGGCCGGCCGGGCGTGACTCAGGAGCCGGGCCCTCCGCGGCCTTCCCCGGCGAGGCCGACGCGCAGCGGGGCGGGCGGCGGGGAGCTGCTTCCTGCCCTCCCGGGAAACCTCCCCGCGGCGGGCCGTGCCGGGTCGCGGCGGCGGGCCGGCCGGCACTTGTCCCAGGCCGCCCGGAACTACTCTTCCCAGAGGCCCCGGCCGCCGGGGCCACGCTGAGGCATGCTGGGAGTTGGAGTCCGGCGCCCCGGGAAGCCCGGCGGGCCTGCGGGGAGGGGAGGGGAAGGGAAGGGAAGGGGCGCCTCCGTGCAGCTGGCGGGGCAGGGCCGGGCTGGGGGCAGGGCCTGGTGGGGGATGCAAGGACCCCTCCCCTAACCAGCCAGGGCCCTTGGAGCTGATCCCTGACTGCGCCCGCCCTCGCGGCCCTGGATCCCGCCCCGGGGGGCGAGGGTGCCTCGGCGCCGCCCGGACTCACCGGCCGCCTCTCCCGCTGCAGGAACGCCCAGCTGGAAGCCGAGGGCGCCCAGGGAGGCCTGCGGCTGCCCACGCCTCGCAAGACGGGCACCACCATAGCGGGGGTCGTGTACAAGGTAAGGCCGCCGCACCCGGGAGACGCGCCCTCGGCCCCCTCGCAGGCGCGCCGAAGCCCCCCCTGCGGAGCCCCGTCAAATGCGCGCTCTTTCCTTTCCCCAGGAGGGGATCGTGCTCGGGGCAGACACCCGGGCCACCGAGGGGATGGTGGTCGCCGACAAGAACTGCTCCAAGATCCACTTCATCGCGCCCAACATCTAGTAAGTGCGTGTGGCGCTGGGGCAGGGCGGGAAGGGGCTGTCGCTTGGCGAGCCCCCCTTCCGAAGGGGGGACGCGCGTGGATCGCGGGCGATCCCCTGAGCCAAGCCCCTGCTCCCCTCGCCGCCCTCCTGTGCGTTTCCTGGGGTGGAAGAGGCTGATTCGATTCAGCGGGGCTTGGAGAGGCATAACCTCGGCGGTGCCTGCTTCTTTGCAGCTGCTGTGGGGCAGGAACAGCCGCGGACACCGAAATGACGACGCAGATGATTTCTTCCAACATGGAGCTTCATTCCCTTTCAACCGGGCGGCTGCCGAGAGTTGTGACAGCCAATCGGATGCTGAAGCAGATGCTTTTCAGGTAAGAAATCTTGGGCTGGGCTGGATTGTTATGGGGAGAGAAGTCTTCCGTGCCCCCCTATCAGAGGCCTCCACGAGTAGGAGTCCAAACGTCAAGACGGCAGCTGTGGCCCCGATTCACACATATAAAATAGAGGCAGGGTTTCAGTTGCGTGGTCATGGCCCCCATCTTGATCAGAAGGCAGTTGAGCTGGGTGTTCAAAAACAAATACACGCTGAACCACCCTACGGGATTGCGCGAGATGCGGGGAAGTTTTTAAAAATGAGGTTTTCTGTTTGGAATGGGGGAGCCAAACCTGCACGCTGCAAATCTCTGGTAGACGGAATGATTCTGACTTGCCAGTAATAGACGTCCAAAGTGGGTCAAGATGTGGAATTTGTGGGGGTCTTTAAAACCATTCGCAAGAATGCATGGCTCTTTTTATGCACCAGAAGGGTAGGTAAGGTTTGCCTACAAAAACAGAGGGTTCGTGCTCCTCAGAGCTCCCTGTGGAAAACCAAGACAGCTTTCCTTGTCTTTAAAGCGAGGCGTTCGCAGGCGGTTGGAGAAAGGAAATGCAAAAATGAAAGACTTGCTCATCCCTCCTGTTTTGTCCCTCTTGCGACAATCCATGCTGCTGTGTTCCAGGTACCAGGGATACATTGGGGCAGCCTTGGTTCTCGGTGGGGTTGACGTGACTGGGCCTCACCTCTACAGCATTTACCCCCACGGATCGACTGACAAGCTGCCTTACGTCACGATGGGTGAGTCGCGGCCCTTCGAATAGCCGAGCGAGGTGTCTGCACTGCCCGCTAGTGGGGACCCAGAGCATTGAATTTTTCATCCTGTGTTGTTCCGATAATGCGGCTAATCGGGCAGAAAAAGAAAGCGAAATTCCTGCCTGCTTTAATGGTGCTGGGATCATCTCTCAGGACTCTTAAAAAGAATTGGATGAAAGAGGGATTCTCTGAGAAAGGACCCACGCATCCTAGAGTTGTGAATGTTCTAAAATGTTCTGAAGAGAGAAAGAGAAAGAATACTGAAAGAGCATTTCAGTTTCCTGAGTAGGCCCCTTAGTAGACTTCCGAGCTGGAGAAGCTTTGCTTTAATGACTTTTTTTTGCACTGAATTGAATTGACGCAGGAGATGGCTGGATGAATGATAATGTAGTCATTTACTGACGATTGTGTTTCTGCGAGCTCGGTCCCCTGAATTCAACTCCCTCTATCCTTGGCAGGGCTGAGTAATCATCCTTAAGTTCTTTAAAATGCATTCTCCAAGTTGCCAAAAAAAAAAAAACACACATCGTATGATCAGAATAATGCCCCTGTTATAAATAGAAATGATAATTGGGTGATGACTACCCGGGTAGGCTATCTTTTTGTGTGCGATCTTTCATACAAGCGCTGGGATCCGTAGGAACGGCGGGCATCGCCAGATCTGAACAAATGTGTTGAGGTTTAATCGAGCGAGACCCTTTTCAGGCCAATAGATGGTGCCATGGCACCCTACAAACTATTGCATTATTTATTCTGTGCATAAAATCTTTTTTTTGTTGTTCCTGTTTTTGAAAGAATGCTATTATAGGATTTATGATGTAATATTCTATTCAGGCTCTTATATGAATTAGCATAAAAGATGAAATTGGATTAATATTTATAAATGTGCCCCGAAACATATAAATTATTAAACCGCTGAACCATAAATTACCTTGCTGTGTGTGTGGGGGGGGGGGAGTGTACCTAGTAAGTGATCAATGAACCAAAACAGCAAAGTTCTTCTCCACTTTGCACTTGATGTCACTTGAATTGCTCTTGTTTGCTCAGAAGCGTGGCTATCTTATGAATACTCTTCGCTGAACGTAGTGAGAGAAAACAAACTATTCTGAGCATCTTCTCCTAAGAATTCCAGTTGTGTTAATGTGCCTCTTTTTATCCAGCTGTGTGAATCTTTTTTTTTTTTTTTAAAGAAAACAAGTGAGGGCTCTGAATTCCTTCTGACTTTTGGGTAAATATGTTCAGGATCAGTTTGTTAAATCTCCATGGATCGCCTTGTGCAAAACTCAGATTTGTGCAAAACTCTGGAGATCTCCACCAGCTGAAAATGGTTTGCTAACAGTTCCCTTATTAGTGCGTGCGTTCTCTCTCTGATGCCTTTGACACTATTTGGAAACTTTGATAAGACCAGGATCTAGCAGCCTGAGCGGAGGAATTGTGTACAAGTGAACAGGAAATGTTTGCCATGCTAGGGTGTTTAAACTGTTTCAGGACTGGTATCTTTAAAGCCTGAAACAGTTTAATCTCAGCACATGCAAAAGAGGTTGAGATCAACCAGGAAAACTCTTTTGTGTCCTCCGACAACCCCAGTGGTGGGTTTAGCTTGTTGTAATCCAACCGAGCTAGGGGATTCTCGAAATTGGTGCAGAATTCCTGAAGGATTACAGGTTGGGAATTATAGATTCTTATCTGAACCTACATTCTGGGATCCCTTTTCACTTTCTCATTGCTGACCTTCTGGAAGATGATGAAGAATGTTCCTTTTTCTAAGCAAAAACACGTAGTATTCAAGTCTCACTTGATTTTTTAAACTTGTTTCTGAGTTTTTAAAATGCTCCCAAGCATTTGCACTGTGTTGCACTGGTATTGTTCTGTTCTAAAGTGTACTTTGTTAAGAGTTGAGATTGAAACTCAGTGTTGTTTATGCTGGTCTTTGAGTATAACTAATTTGATCTGATTTGCACTGTGTATCCTTAGTTTAAGTTTCTAGTGGTTTTGTTTTACGGAAAGTTGACTCGAACGCCGATGAGGATAGGTGGAACGTTACTTTAAACATGATGTTTTAAATGATTCACTGAAGCTCATCGCAGTCCGTTTTAAATTGATATGCTGGAGTGTCGAAAATAGTCTTGAGCTTTAGAGTTTCTGGAAGACTGGCCTTGGTATGACCCACGGGGTTTCCCATACAAGGAGGCAACATGAAAGAGACGAGAGAAACAAAGGCTTGCACACACAGAAATCTGGCTATTTATTTCCAGTATTTGCAGAAAATTCAGTACCACGGAGAGCAATCTTGCAGTGAAATTGAAAGACTTGTAATCTCAACATGGGCAGAGTTTTTGAGTCTGTCCCAGGAGAATCCTTCTACCCCCAGTGTTGGTGTCAGTTTCTTTAGCTCCTTCAGAGGATGGCAAAGTGGGAGGAACAGGGATCTTGGTAGAAAATGTGCCAGGTCAGTTTTTTTGTCCTTAAAAAGGCAGTGGCACCTCCCTAGAATTTGTGGGATTCCAGAACTGTGGGGAAAAGTGTCAAGTCCGCAAGAGAAGGAGGCTGATTTCATTTCCTTAATACTGTTGTTGTCAGCTGTTGGGCCTGGGTGCTGACAGATCTCTTGTGTGCCAAAACACACAACCAACATTTTGTGAAATCCTTAGCAAGCTGCATGGAAGACTCCCATCTTCTGTTGACACAGAAGCAGCAACGGTCACCATTGATGGCTCAAAGGGGGTGCTTCTGCATAAACCTGGAAAGCTTAAATGTTACAGCATTGATAAGTGCGCTATATCAGATGAGATGCTAAATGCAACATGTACAGATCTCTGCTACTGGAGCTGCTAATGATTTTCCAGCGCCTTAGAAGCAGGATGCTAACTGTCCCTGCCCTGCGTTGTTGCAAATCGTCCGGCATCCAGCAGGAAGGCCTGTATTTCACCCCTCACACTAGGCAGGGCAGATGGGAGTCCAAATTCTGTGCCGTGTCCATTCTCAGAAGGAGTTGAAAACCTACTCAGTGCTTACTCAGGAGCGAAAACATCAAATTAAAGGGTTTATGCTGACAAAGGATAAATGTGGATTTCCGCAAACAAGGCAAGATTGTCTGATTGCGGGTTGTCTAGAAAAGCTTCTGGCCGTGGCTATATAATGAAATGCATGCATAAAATTACAGCGCTTGAAGTCTGGAGTTCAGGCCCTGGGAAGCAGCGAGATGCTCTCTGGTGGCTCAGCCTGGTCTCTGGGCACTCGTGTTGTTTCATATTCATAAATCTCCTCTTCCTCCATTGGCAATGGCTGTCTGCAGCGCAGGCGGTGCCACCAGGAGACCGGGCCTCTCATCCAGCAACCCGAGTGAAAAATGATGCCGATCAATGGGTCTGCAGAGAGCACTGGATTTGTATCGAGGAAGAGCAGAAAATTGAATAACAATGAGGATTGGTGAAGAAGTGCCTTGTCAGGTGCTGCTGACACTGATGGATTAGACGAATCTGAGTGTTACTCTTTCCACACGGCTGCGATCCCAGTGCTCAGCGAGTGGACGCTGCCGCAAACAGGTTCTTGGGAGCTCAGGGCAGGGGCATCTGTTGGGGGGACAAGGAAGCCCACTTCTCTAAGTGGTTCTCCCTCAAAGTATGATTTTGCTAGGAGCGGTGAAGATTTCAGGATTGGTTTAAGGTATTGCAGCAGAAGGATCAAAGAAACCTTCTTGGGCCTTAGGGTTATAGAAAGGCATACCGTGTCTCTGGAATGTAGATACCTTGACTTGATCCTTCCTTTCTCTGCTCCTGGATCCGAGACAGTTTTTGGGTTCCATGTGCCGTTGGTTCTAGACTGTTAGCCACAAGGATGGCCCTTTCAAACTTGGTTGCCTTATCTGATGACCTTGTGAGTAGTTCCTGCGACTTTCGGACATGGGCGGAGGGTCCTGTGATCAGTGGCTTCAGATCTCATCTGCACTTGACCAGGTCAGAGCTCCACATGGTCCCGTCTCCAGTGCAGCATTTTAAGGGCATTAAGAGGTTGGACACCCTAGGCCATCTCCGGCCATTAATGTTTTGGGCATTAATGGGTGGGACCCCCTAGGCCACCTCCCCTCTCTTGTCCTATAGAAGACAAGAGCACTCATAAATACAGGGTCCAGGGTAGCTGGGTCGAGTTACAGTTTTCTATCTGCCCAGTGACCTCTTGTATTGTTCCCAACACAAATAACGGTAGAAATGTTGCTCGTATGTGAATGGAAAAGCAATGGACGTGAAGTTTGACTTCTGCCCCAATAATGTTGCCTCTCTCATTAGCTAAAACTCTAGCACATTTTGCCATTTCTGCCCCCCCCATTTTTTTTGTTTATGTTTTTTTATTCCTGCTAGCGGGATTTTGCTGTCTCTTTTCTTGGGCCAAAAAGAATGCCTTCTTATTATTTAACCTTTTCCTTTTCCACGAATCCGTGTGTGGCTGAACTGAACAGTCAGTGCCAAGAGGGTAAGAAGATGCTTTGAGTGCCCTCTGCTTATAAATGTGGAGTATTTGGTACTGTAAAGGTAATGATCCTCAACCACAGCAGCGTTCTATAATAGGAGTATCTGTCACATTTCCTGGGATTACCATGTTCATCGATTTGTGTCTGTAAATCTGCTGCCTCTACCCTTTTAAACTTGATCTATAATTGGGCCCCCTTAAATGGTTCAGATAAGATAGTCTGCATTTTCTCAGCAGTGTCACTGTCAACGTCTCCCTTTTCATTATACATTCAGCAGACTTGATAAAATCAGCAGGACACCTCATTTGAAACGGTTTAATCGCCGTCTTTTTCTTTTACTAAACCATTGAGGTGGTCAAGCGATGTACACAAATCATTTTAAATGGAAAAGACGCTTGCTAGGTGACCCAGTTAAATAGATAGTGGTATGCAAAACAAGTTAAAAAGTAATAAATGCCAAAAAAATCTCCTAATTGGTATAAAAAATTGTGGGCAACTTTGTTTTACCTCCAAAAACAGAGTGGGATGAAATATGGCGGGGGGGGGGGCGGCCTGCATGCAAGGCAGATTAGGTCTTTTTCTTTTTTTTGAATGAAGCAGGATTAAGGTGGCTGAACGATTCTTTACCGATTTTTTAAAATGTCTGCTTGCTGACGGTGTGCGTGAACATGTGCACCTCAGGGTGACTTTGGGAGAGGGGAGGCCTCTGTTGGCACCATTTTGGAACGTTCCTTGAAGCAGACAGAGACACGATGGGGAGAGCCTCCCGTGTAGCCCACCCTCACCCTTTGGGCCTTTCCGGCTTTGTTGCTCAGAAGGCAAAAGGCGAAGCCATCTCCACTGGGATCCCTCATAAACTTTGATTTAACTAAATTTATCTTTAAACTGGACATTAATTTAGCTAAATTATTGTGGATATTTATATTTTTAACCGTTTTTGAGGCTTGATTTTAATTGTGAGCTGCCCAGAAGTCACCCTCTGGGGGAGATGGATGGCATATAAATTTAATAAACAAACTGCGTGTTTCTTCTGCTGGCTTAAATGGGTTTAAAGCTCTCACTTGCCTTCCCTCAAAAGCCACTAGCAATGGCTGCCTTAACACTGTCAAACCACAAATCCTGACCCACTAAGAGCCTAACGCAGGATTTAAAGGTCTGCCGTAGATGTGCTGGAGGGCTCGGCTGCTCCCGATGGGATTTTGACTTCCTTCCTTTGGAGGACCCCCAGTGTACCTCAGTTGGGATTTGGGAGTCTGTTCGTTTTGGGCCTGCCGATGTTGGCCAAGCACCGCTCCAGAGTAAGGCTGTGTGTTATTCGCCCTCTCCAGTTGAAACACCTTGGTCCTGCCTTTAAATAAGCAGTAGGATTCTCCTTTGAAAATCTGTGTTGTGTGGTTCTGTGTTGCCATCATTTCTTCTTTTAAATATAAATATATATATAGGAGAGTAAGTGGGGGAAAAACCTCTCCAGACTCACAGCTCTCCTCTTCTCTTGGTGGATTTCAGGTTCTGGAGCGCTGGCAGCCATGGCCGTCTTCGAGGACAAGTTCAAACCTGACATGGAGGTAACTCTCACCCCTCCCACACCCCAAACATTTTGTTGCGTAACTGGAGCAGCTCTTTGGTCCTTCATGATGGTTTATGGCCAGTTTGCAGTAATAGGAGAGGGAGAATTTCCCAGTGTTGGTTAAAATATTGGAGGGAGCATCTTCTGAGCCACGGGCATGTTTCTGAACAGCGCCTGGCCCTTTCCTCCCGTCCGTTCTTTGCCGCAATCCTTATCTGTTCCTGCAGAACCCCTTGGGTTGAAAGGGCTGAGCAACCTGGGCAGATCTTGATCGCCCCCCCCCCTTGCCACCCCCCCAGCGCGCAGTGTGAAATTCGTCACCAGGGGAGAAATTGAGTCCTGCCTCCATTAAAATAGATGCAAAGCCACCTCCATAAATTCGGTCAAGATGAAGACGGGCCTTTCCGTGCTAATTGTCAGGCGATTTTGATGGCGCTCAGAAAGGGCAGCGGTTTCTTCTAAAGTCACATCACATCACAGGGAAGCAATTCAAAGGCACACTGTCCTGCACCCTCTGGTTTCCACTTGCAAATTAGCATCTGGAATCTAATTAAAAAAACTTAATGAAAGCAGCAGCTGAATATTGCTGGAAAAGACAATCAGCCATCCCCCCCCCCCCCTATATATTCCGTACTACTGAAGCTGCTCACCAAAAGGCTTGTGTGAGCGCTGTTAAAGAAATTAGCATTTATTTGAAGGCGAGGAACTGTTCCCCCCCCCGCTTTGCTTCGCTTTTGGCATGTGCTGGCGTCCCCAGGGAGCTGCGCCACGGTACAGAGTGCACAATATTTATAAATCTGTGACAGGCAATAATAGCAACTTGAAAAATTTCTTTTGCTGGAATTTCAAGTTGAGGGCTGCCAAGAGCTGAGAGGATCAAACCTGGCCTGGCAGCTGTTGTGGCCTGCAGTGGGAAGAGCAGACTTTGAAGACGCTCGACTTCAAGACACGCAGGGCTGTGGGCTTAGCCAATTCTTGCCGGTTTCTCCGGCCTTGGCTCTCTGCCGTTGGAAGAGAAGTTGTTGGAGTTTCTGCTTCTGCCTTGGGCAACCTCACGCCAGCAGGGCCTGTTCTCCCCCCGCCTCCTCCCACCAAGCCTGGAGTTTTAGTAGCAAGTGACTTTGCTGGTGCCAGGCATGACAGCCACACTTCCTCAGGCTACGAGGTGGCAGAGAAACCATCTCTTTCCAGCAGCTTTCTTCCTAAGACAACGGAGAAGCGTGCATCTCCAGCAGGACGGTTACGTGTTGCCAAAAATGGCAACGGCTTTCTCCCCAAAGCTCTGCGAGGCTTCCGACAGGAGGCTGAGCACCTGGTTGCTCTCAGGCAGAAAGCGCTGCCTACGAGAGACAAAAATTTCTCCAGAATCGCGGCGGCAAGAGATCTCAGCTTCAGCTTTTGGAGGAAAAGGGGTGTTTTGCTTCTCCTTGCGTCCTGCCGGATGTGCTGCTGGCGGGAGAAACCCTGGCCCCAAATATCAGTTCTTTTCCCCCCACCCCTGCGCTAGGCCAGCCTCTAAGCCTTTGAGGCTTGTTCGGTTAGACTCGGCTTCGGGGGCTCCCCTGGCAGCCCTCAGCTCAGAGGAGACGGGGAACCGCTTCCCCTGGCCGCCCCGAAGCCCATGCCAGCTCAAGCTGCTGGAAAGGAAAGCTGGGGTGTGGCAGCCATCTTTTTTAACCAAAAAAAAAAAAAAACGGTTTTTGGAAGGCCGGCTTGTCTTTTGAGAACCGCCGCGGCTTCAGTCCCGATCGAGGCCTGTCAGTTCATCAGTCTCATTTAGGCCGTCCGGGCTGCCAAGTGACATTCGGGAGCGGTGATGAGCTGCGTATGGATCCTGCCTTCATTAGCGGGGCTGATCAAAATGCCCCGGTCCCTGCCACCGGGCGCAGGTGTGACTGTCCTCGGCCTAATCTCTGCAGCTGACACTCGCGTTTTAATGACTCCGCGGGAAGGTGGCGACTTGCTGGGAAGCCTGCCAGCAACAACCTAGATCAAGGGAGACGGCCCGCCTTAAGCTGGGGAGCTGGCTCGGTAACTTGCCGCCGCCGTTGGCAGCGTGCGGAGCTTAAGCAAATGCTGTGGGGCGGTGGGGGGCAGGCAGGGGGCGGGGGACACACTGCAAGGCCCCTTTGTCCAAAGACGCGCCCGGGGTTTTTCGCGCCTCTGCATCGACTCTTCCTCTGGCCTGCTTTTCCTAGCTTTTCTGGGGCAGGTTGCTCTCCAATTTTCCAAGCGTGGGAGCAGCCCGGCCTGCCCCCATTTCTCCTTAGCAGAATTTTTTTTTTCTTTCTCTCCCCACGGACACTTTGTCATGAAGTCCAAACGCCACACTAGGGCGCTGAGGAAAGAAGGAGTAAGTTAGGTTGCTCTTTTAAAAAAAAAAAAAAAGCCCCCCCCCCCCCCCCATGTTGGCTGGGTTCAGTCGCTTTCATCTTTGTTCTCCCCGCAAGGAAATTGTAAAAGTTGATGGAAGGTGACTTATTTGAGCTCTGCAAGGACAGCCCCTCCCTAGCTGCTTTGTCATCCTGCATAATCTGAAAATGGATGATCTGCTGAAGTACCCTGGCTGGGTTTAGTCCCTCCATTGCGTGGCTGAAAGGGACCTCTTCACCCAAACTTGAAAGGCATAAGTTAATTCCATTTCACTGTATATCCTTTGAGGTTTACTCACATTCGCGTAATTGAGAGACAGGCAGGCAGGCCTGGTTATATGGTTTTAGTGTATTTCTTAGGAACCGATGTTCAAGCCCACATTCTCCCTTCCTGTGACTGGAGAACATAGAAGGGGGCTGCTGAAGGTTGGACTTCGATGTATTTTGCATTACGCAGATCCTGGTGGCAAGCCAAATTCATTTTATCCCCAAGGAACCGAAAAATCTGTATCTTTCTAGAAAAAGTTCTGGAGAGAATGGAAAATATTGGTGAGAACATTGGAGAATGGTTTTCCAGAATCCTTTAATGAGGGGGTCTTTGGATTCTGGTCTGTTTGTCCCCAGATTCCCCCCCCCCCCGTTGACAGTAAAACAAAAGCAAATTCACCTTCATGCTCAATAGACCTGTCATCTTCTAGATGCTGTTTCTCCTCTCACTTCTGCACGTTGACCCCTGCTCTTGACTCACACCCTTGTTCTTTTCACGCGGACCCTGAGATCGCTCTTAGCTGGGAGATAACAGGCTAAGGAGATGAAGGAAGTGTGTTCCCCCCACTCGCTTCTGATATTTGCATTATTGGAATTGCACTTCCAGCTCAGCCTTGGTCGTTTCTGTGACCGTCTGCCCTGGGAAAGTCTGAGCGTTTTCAGAAAATAACAAGGAACAAATGAAATGTACATCGGTCTCATGTAGGGACTGAAAGATAGGGAGTGCCTTTGCCCACCCCACTGAAAACACAGCTCCCTGGAAGAGTTTTGCCCAAAAGAGTGTGGGAGATGTAATCAAAGGAGCTAGCAGGACTGAACAGGAATTCCAGAATCATATGTTCCTGCCTTGGCAGGTAATTTGCTATAAATTGTTAATGTAAATTCAGGTTAGTACAGAGGATTTTTTTTTCTTTTCCACCCCTCCCCCCCAAAAAAGATAAACTGCTGATTAATTCAGTATAGAACTCAATTACAAATTGAAAGACCCACTGCGGGGCTCCAGAACCCTAAAGACAGCAGATGTTGAATTGATACTCCAGCATATTTTACACCGGTATGAAATATTAACATGGTTTATTATACTAGTATTGGAGAATACGAGAAAGGAGAGGCTGAGGTTGCTCGCATTTACATCTTTTGAAAATGGCAGAGTTTCCGCCAACGGTGAGCGAGGGCTTTAGAAGATGGGTATTTGAGGGAGAATGCCAGGAGCACTTCCCTCTTTCCTTTCCCTTAGAGGTTTTAAGATGAAACACGTGGAAGTTCATTCTTCCACAGTGCTTGAAGGAAAGGATGCCGGGCCTAGAATCTCGGATTGTTTTGCACGTGGGGTGAAATGTTAGTTTTGGCCTTGAATGAGAAGCACTGGGAAGAATTAGGGAAGGCGTTTTCTCGGTTCAAGTTGGCCAGTAAGGTGGTGTCTCAGGCTGACGTGAGCTGTAGAGCATCCCATAGATTTCTAGGAAGACCACAGTTGTCTCAGGCTGACATGAGCTGTTAGCAGCCCATAGATTTCTAGGGAGACCGCAGTTAACAGGCCTGTCTGAAGGACTGCTCTAGTAGGAGACACATCAGCCCAGTGTGGAGGGAGAGGAGGCCGCCATAGCAGTAGACGACCCATGGTATCAGCAGGCAAAGCCCCCAAAGTGCGAAGGCCAGGGCAAAATTAAATCTAGTCCGTGGATGTAGAACAATAGGCATTTCATCTTCTCAAGGGAGAGGTCAACATGTGTTGATATGACTCCTCGGATGCCTTGGGTCACAAAACAGTTGCTTTGCCCAACGTTCTTGTTTGTCTGGAACCCACCCAACGTAATAAAAATGTTTACTAAATGGATATGAGAGGGCAGGACTCCCCCCTTTTGAAGTTAGCAGATGATGATCTCGGAAATGCCTTCTCGGTGCAGTCCAGATAGGAGAGTGGGACTTGAGAAGGTAAAGTCTTCTTCAGATGGACCCTGTGAGTCTTCTGGGCTACCAAGGGTCTCCAGAAGGGTCTTGGTTAGCTCAAAAAGAAAAGCATAGCCCGTGTAGACTTCAGAGTGCCTCTTGGTGGGCCTCTCGTTCAGTTTAGCAGAAAGAAACTTGGCTCTTAGGGTAACCTTCGGGTAACTTTCTTTGATTCTACCTTCCTCAGAAAGGTAGAAAGAGCATTTGGGCAGGCAAAGGGGTTAACTTCCTGCGTTCCTCTTTCTGGCCCATTTTATCCTTTTTTTTTTTTTGGCAAAAAGGGAAAGCAGGAGAAAGAAGTGAAACTGTTTTGATTTTTAGTGTCTGCGTTGGGTCAGTTCTCTTTGAACTTCTCAGCACATTTAGCACTGCTCTCAGTTACATATTGATCTCCGCACAATTTCTCCCAGAAGACGGGTGTATCCGCATTATTCTTCCATGCTTTAATTATGCTGCCCTGGGTTTAGGTTTCCTTCAAGAACGATCATTTCCCTAGTCCCAAATCCCCAACACTTCTATATAGATTTTACGGCTGGTCTGACCTCCCTAACACTGCCCTTTCCCCAGCCCAGTTATTTCTTTCAGATTCTTGCTTAAAGTAATTTGTCTTTTTATCTGTCCTTTTACCTTTTTTTCTTTTTTCTTTTTCCCTTTTCTGGTTTTGTAAGAACTTGGAAGATATTCCATTCTTACCCAGTGGAACTGATCTGCTTGGAAAGTGTCATAAATAGGATATTTTTTTCAAGATGTAGATACAGTCCATATCACAGCCGGTGAATTTATAGGCCCCCTTTCAGAAGCCAGAATTGCCTGCACCGGTTTCCAATAAGTTTGCAAAGCCTCTGCATTAAAAAAAAGAAAAATAGAATGTATTCTCAAAGAGATGCAAAGGATTTCACCTAAGGAAAAGGCTACGTAGAAGTAGAAGCCAAGAGATTCTGGTTTTAAAGTGTTGGGGTAATGAAATAGGTAGAGGACAGTTCCTGACTTGATCTGGTCAGCTTAGAAGTAAAGCTGGGCCAGATCTGGTTAGCACTTGGATGGGAGACTGCCAGAAAATTCCAGGTTTGTTGGCCCAACTGGTCGGTTGGAAAAACATCTGGAAGAAGTTGGTGGCCAGCCACTTCTGCATTGTGTCCAGGGAAACCATGTGGACGTTGGACCCAGAGTTAGCAAGACTTGACCTCGATTTGAAGGCGCTGTGGCCTTTCAATGAGCTGGGGGTCAGGTTTGTTACCAGCTCGGCCTAGCTTTTCCCTTGCAGATTTTTTTCCGAGCCCAGGTTGAGTTGGCCGTACTTCTGTCCTCCTTCCTCGCAAAGTTGACCCAACGTTTGCGAGACGAAGGCTGAAGTGTTGGCTGGGGAGAGGGAAGGAAAGAGGCTCCAACTGTTTGGGCCTCTTGTCATTACAGTTGGAAGGAGGTAATATATCAGTTTTGGAGCGTGTACAGAATGCAACTCCCCAGATAACAGGTTTAAAGTCAAGATTTAATACAGTCTCTCTACTATGATGTTGCAGTGACAGTTTAAAACTCGTTCTTTAAATCTCAGCAGACTTTATAGCCAGCAGAGGGCCAATATAGAGTTTAATGGCATTACAACACATAAATCATCTTTTAAAGATGCTAGCAGTAGCTCCAAAATTAAATGCAGGCGATCTCCTCCGTGATAAATAATTTATCAAACACCATTTCGGATGAGCTCTCCATGCTGAGTTATTTATTTTAGCCTTTACTGTTCAATTCCTCCGACGCGTTTTGAGAGATCCATTACTGGTCAGTTTAATGAACTTGGGGGTCTGCCGCGGCCTCCTCCAGCAGTTTGGCACAGCTGTGGTGACCATTACGCGGCTGGCCCGGACCTCTTTGCGCCTTTTACAAGTGCTGCCCATTTGTCTTGCGGTGGTAAATGGAGGAGCACATCGGAGCCCTGGGACACATTACGCGATGGAGCTGCGGAGCGCGAGCCGCGTGCCCCAGAAAGAGATGCTTGTCGCAGCTGACTTGCGGTCCGGTACTTCACTCTTACTGTAATCTCATTTACGGTGCAGCTCTGGGCTGGGGAGAATATTCCCAGTTAGCGTCGACCCTCCAGCCATAAAGGAGGACCTGCTCCTTTTATATACCCCAAACTTTTAGGGGACTTTTTCCAATTAATGATTATAGGCTGCCTCCCTGGCAGCCCCATCGTTAAATGTGTATTTTTAAGTTTTATAGACAGGCTGTCAGCATTTTCCTGATGAATCCGCTTCTTGCCGAACTTAAGGCCCTTGGTTGGTGGCCTCGAAGGCTTATCCACCGGACCTATTTTTCCTCCACAGGGTTGGGAGGAACATCTGAGTCATTCCAGATTTAGGGGACGTTCCTGTCCCAGGCAGCTGCTGTATGAATCTGCAGGAAGGATTTAAGAAAGCAGATGGTTGAAATGCTGCACGGGCCTATGGTGGGTAGCTGGCGTTTGGGGGCTGTCTGGATCCCATTAGGACTTGGCTTAGCACCATGTTTTTCAAACTTGGCCCCTTTAAGATGTGTGGACTTCCACTCCCAGAATTCCCCAGCCAGCATGCTGGCTGGGGAATTCTGGGAGTGGAAGTCCACAAGCTGCCAAGGTTGGAAGACACTGGCTTAGCACAATCAGGTTTGGTTTGTCAATCTGACAAACCAAGCCATGAACCGCCACTGAGAGCCAGCCAGGGAGTGTTGAAATGGGCCAGCGCGGAGAGCAATGTTGTGACCCCGAGGCGCTCCACTGAACGCTTTGCCGTGATAAGACCCTTGCAAGGGAACAACATGGAAGCAGGCAGGCACCCACCCTTTGTGTGGAGGAGATTCGGAGCCAGAATAATTGAGCTGTGAATCTGGGCCTGCGTAGGGGGCACCTCTCATGCGGAGGGTCTCTGGAGAGCCCTGAACGTGTGCTGGGAACAGGTGCCGTTGCCCCTTGGGGTCCTCTTCAGCGATACGCGTGGCAGCTGCTGCTGGAGGAACAGAGGGCCCTTTTGGGTTAAGGAGGGCCACACGGCCTGCATCTTTCCCCCCTTCCCGTGTGAGGGCTTGAATCTTCGCCCCTGAGGATGTGGGGTTGGCGTTTGCCCTTGGGCAGTTAGCTCAGCCTTGTATTGTGAGGGGCCTTGGTGTGGGTTGAGCAGTCTGGGTGGGGCCTGTGCAGGAAGAGAGGCAGATTTGCGGGGGGGGAAGCTTGCAAAAGATACAGAAATTACACAGCTCTTCCAGATGCTGGTCCTTGGCGTTGGGTTTTGATCTTCCACCTCACGTCTGACACAGATTTACATGCGTGCGCAGTCCCCCCTCTCTGTCCAAATGGAGACTTCGTTTGCCCGTTGGAAGTGGCCTCCTAGCTGTAGTTGAAGAAGAAACCCTGATGCTAACCCCAGTTGAGTATCTACAGCAGTTGAGGCCTTCTCCTGCCCCCAAGAAGAAGCCAACCTTGGAAGTCCACTTGGGAATCCCACCACTCCACGCCTTCCTGTTGTCTGTTATCCTGGAAAAGGAAGGCTTGATCATCTGGGCGATGATTTGGTTTGTGGACAGGGCCTCAAAATGTTAACCTATTTGTCAATACCTGCCCTTTTTTTTTTTTTTTTTTTACTCCAGAGAGGATTGTCCAGAACAGCCTTGGAAATACTGTGCCCCTTTCTCTGGTGGCCCTGTAGAGGGTGCTGATGTAATGGGAATTGCTTTTTATATTCTGTTATTACAGTCCGTTCCAGGCATTTAGCGGCCCAAAGCGTCCGTTCTCTCCTGGAAAAATATCAAGTCAAGTGCTGATTTTGGGGTTTTTTTTCTCCTGTAATTTTTGTACCGCCTTATTATGATCTGTCTGTCAATGGAAGAGCAGTGTGAGGACGGGTGATGGTGTTTTTCTGCACACGTGAAAAAAATAATTACACGGGTGAGCGATACCAGATTTGCTAATTATTGTTTTCTTCACCACAGAAAAGAGCTCCTCCTCCTCCATTTGAACTTTGTAGTTATTTAAACGCATACAAATTATTTCCTTTTTTAGGTGGATTGTAACAGGGTCCCCCCCAACCCACTGGAAGAGTCACAGCATGATTTCCAGCTATGTGTGGCTGCAAAAGAATCTACTTACCTCTATAGTAATCCCCCCCCAACCCACATATCTTTGTCTTGTTTTCTCTTCTTTAGAGATGATCTGGGTTCAAGGGCTAACTCTCCCTACGTCGGCTTTAAAAGACGAGGGACGCTGGATTTCTTACATTTTTGCTTGGATTTTTCCCTCCCTCCTTCTCCCCCCCCCCAGGAAGAGGAAGCCAAACAGCTTGTGAGAGATGCCATTGCAGCTGGCATATTTAACGACCTGGGCTCCGGCAGTAATATTGATCTCTGCGTCATCAGCAAGAGCAAGCTGGACTTCCTCCGTCCATACAACACGCCCAACAAGAAGGGGGAAAGGTGAGCATGTGCGAACCAGCCGGTTTTCCTAGGAGAGGCATTGAGATTGCCACGCATCTGGCAGATGCCAGCTTGGGGAGAGCGGCTCGGAAGCCTTTGAGATGGGGAAAAACCTGTGTGAGGTCGTAGCTATAGGATAGCCTGTAGGTAATTAACCACGGTGTTGTCTTAAATGATCAAGGCCACTGCAAGGGAATTCTAGCTGGGGGACGCAAGGCTGCGCTGACCGGGTCAAGTTTTCAGCTTCAGTCCAGGGCACAGGCTGAAAACAGTGGCGTTTCAAAAAACCTGCCCTCTTCCTGACCAGTCTTACAAAGGCTTTGGGGCCACCGTCTTCCTGCAGGGGGTTAACCTTTCCTCCCACGGCGCTGATGGATAATTCAGGCTGGGGTAGGCTTTTTGCAGAAATGATCATGAACAGCCAGAAGTGTTTGGATGAGAGGTGGGCTCCAACTTGCTCAGGCTCAAAATGGAGGCTTCCAAAGGAGGGGTGTGTGTGTGTCTGTGCGTGTGTGTGTCTCTTTCCAATCTTTAGGTTGCAATCCCCAAATCTCTGGGAAAAGACGCTCGGTCTAGCTTGTGTGGGACGTGGGGCTCCGGCGTGGCCGAGTGACTCAGACAGCAGGACTTGGGGAGGTGACGGCCTCTCTTTCCCCACAGGCAAGGAAAATACCGGTGTGAGAAGGGAACCACGGGCATCCTGTCTGAAAAGGTGACACGCCTGGAGCTCGAAGTGGCAGAGGAGGCGGTGCAGACCATGGATACGTCCTGATTTCCGGCGGAGATGCCAGGGCACGGATTGGGGACCGAGAGTATTCCTTTTAAGTTGAAATGCTTTTGGAATGTTGCAGTGAACCAAATTAATAAACCAATAATGGGAACGGCCAGGTTGCTCATTTCGTGACTCCGGAGGGCAGGGAAGTGTCGCCAGGTCCCCTTTCTGCCAAGTAGGACCCATTGTGCTCTACCTGCTGCGAGGTAAGGGACCTTGACAGGTTTAAATATTTAACCCTGCGGCCCTAGGAAGCGGGATTCAGATGGCCTGCTAGCATAAGAACCCCACTGACATCTTCACGGCCGCTCCTCGCCAGCTCAGCGTTCCGCCGACAGTACACGATGCTAAGGACCCTTTTCTTTTTACAAAGGAAACTTTATTTTGTAAATCATTTAAATCTTACCTAAAAACGCACCGTTGCCATATTCTTCTTTGAAAGTACATTGACTTAAGCACTAAGAGGCCTTACGGCACGTGCGAGAGAGCGATCAGGTGGAGCAGGCCCATCTGTCGTTTGAAATTCCCCAAACAGCCCAAAACTTTCTCAAAGTTGTACCCCAAGACCAGGTTGCGTCCCCCCCCCCCAAAAAAAACGCCTGCAGAGCCGTGGAAACCTCCAGAGCTGGAGCAGGGCGCCGTCTTCCATCCCACCTCCCTGCCATTCTCTTGGGCAGCCATTAAGGAGGGATCTTAAAACCTTTGTTCAAAACTGATTACCGAGTAGCACCGTTTTTCAAAGGCAGTGAGATGCAGAACCTTGCGGATAGGAGGTATCTTTAATCTTTACTTCCAGGAAAAAAGTAACTTTGCTCTAAAAGCCCGAATCTCGCTATTCCCCCCTCTAAAAAGTGCCCTACGGAAAGAAGCTGACGGCTACTGCTCCTCTCCTGGGGGCAGATGCCGAAAATCCTGTTTGGTTCCCCCCTGCTTGCAAAGGGACGGCCTTCTGTGGAAACGGACACCCCCCCCTTAAGGAACCAAAGTGGCGGACTCGAGCCACGGCTACGTCAAATGAAAACTTGAGCCTTACACCCACGTAAGGGAAAGCTTAAGTCTTAACATTTCCTTCAGATCAGCTTGCTTAAAATATTCACATTCGTAAACGAGTCTTCACAGTAAATAAGCAGGTGATCGTGTTGGAGTTTTTAAAAAAAAAAAGTCATTTTCTTTGGACTGACTTTGTTTCATGGCTTGACTTTAGGGATTCAACCCTTGCTCTGAGATGGCTAGAGGTGGGCTTTGCAGGAAGGGGCCGTGTCTGCTCAGAGCGCCTGTAGGAACGCTGGCGTGTAAGAATGGCTCCCGAGCCTCGCGGCGTCTGTGCCAGTCTTGGACCAGGAAACACAACACTCCTCTGGTTTGGAGCCCACGCTGGCCTCAGCGGCCAGGGTGACAACTTGCACTGCAAAAAAGTCATTCTACGGTTTGCTTACAAAAGAAAATTTCAGCCGCCTCCATACCTTCTTCTCGCAAGGGAGGGAAATACCAAAAAAATAAAAATGCAGGTTGGATGCTTGTCTTCTTTTAAAAAATACATGTACTAGAAACTGAACGTGCTATTAACCACTGCTAGGAGAAGCAAAGTAGCAGTTATACAAATTACACCAAAAAAAAAAAAAAATCTACGGTAATTCTTACATTAGGATAAAGTGATTTCACCAAAGGAATTATTTTTTTCAATATTTCACATTAGTTAAGATACAAGGGGTGTGTCCAATACACCAATGAGAAACCCTTCCTATAGAGACTAACCTAGATTACACACAACAGTTTGAAGAAAGGATCTTTTAAGAGATCTACATCTGTAACATGTTAATCGGCTTTTGAAGAGGCCTTCGCTTAGAGCAGATCCACCCGGTGGGCACCTGTACAGAAATCGTGAAGGGTCTTCCGAGGAAGGCTCAACTCCTGCTGTTGAGGCTGGCGAGGCACCTCTTGGTTTCGTCTGAGACAGAAGGTTCAAGTAAGACTAAGCTGAGACGGTTCTTCCGTGCGGCGCGCGAGCCGGCTCTTCAAGTGCTGGACGTCCACACGTGCATCTGTTTCGCTAGCTGGTGCACGTAGCCGATGTCGGGCCTCTGGTCGGGATCCGGGTAGATGCACGTGCTCACCAGCTCCCGCAACTGCGAGGAAGAAAAGAGGGTGGTGAGCAGAGCTCGCTCGCCCGCCGGGACGTCCAGATGTGGGGCCCCCAACACCTGGGAGTTCCAGAAGCGAGCCTAGTGCGTTTGGCGGTTCAGCCTAAGGGACGCTGGGGTTTGAAAGGGACCGCCGACATAACGGCGCTGGAGCTGTGCGGTTGGATCGCCGGAGGAAGAGAGAAGTGGGGCCGAAGAGGTGACGCCCAGAGAAGGAGTCCTTCTCCAGCAGCTCCATCCTGCAATGAGCCTGCTTTTGGCCTGCGAAGGTACTTGAGATGGACAACCTGCCCTGGCCGTGACCCACTTGCTCCCGCTTGCGTAATCAGCGGAGGCGAACAGCCCAGACGCCCACCCCTTGGCTCTTTTCATTTTGCACTTGAAAGGCTGGGAGCTTTTAATTACGCAGGCCCGGGAAGCAGCGTATATACCCTGTGGTACCGAGAGAGACAGCCGTGGGCTGCTTGATCTTCTCCCACCCTCTCAGCAGCCCCGGGGGTAATTATTTTAACAGTAATTAAGGGGACGACTGTCCCACATCCAGGTCCTGTGGATCGGCAATGCTCTCCAGGCAGAGGGTCAATGGCATGGGAGAGCTGGAGTGGCGGGGGGCAGGGGGGCTTGATCCAGGCCAATCTGGATGGGGGCTTGAGGTGGGAAGAGGTACAGCCCGGTGGCTTGTTC
The DNA here is from genome assembly GCF_059951505.1 of Python bivittatus. Taxonomy (NCBI): domain Eukaryota; kingdom Metazoa; phylum Chordata; class Lepidosauria; order Squamata; family Pythonidae; genus Python; species Python bivittatus. The sequence goes on along the minus strand of NW_028277076.1, from coordinate 1,416,241 downwards.
TGCTTCTACGGCCAAATTGCAGGGAATTGTTCTACTGACGGAAGCCACCTCGGACACATGTGGACGTTCTTCAGCACGTCGGCCTTGGAGCACAGCCGCTCAAGAGTAGCAACGCTCGAGCGAGCTGCTCCCTGCAGCCTCTCGCTAAAGTCCCATCTGGAACCGAATTCAGAGACCTGCTACTTGGGGCTTCCAACCATTCTTCTCACCCTGGGTCGGATCGTTAGATCGCCATGTGCCTTCGTGTTTAGCAGTGCCAGAGGGAAGCAAAGTGATAGTAATTGGAGAAGCAGGAAGTCACATCTGTCAACCTGAACTAATTCCTCCCGCCACAAGGCAGGTTCCAAAGAGCTGGAATAATCGCGTGGGCAAAGACAGGGCACGGCATTCGTTGCCACGGGAGTGGCCTGCAAGAGGGGACCCACACTCAGGTCCACGGGCCACCTGCACTTTGCCCATCAGCAATCAAACGCTTTGGGCATTCCAAGCAGAAGGGAAGTTACGGACGTGACCTGCGCTATTTAGTAACACTAACTTCTTATTCAGTCAGCAAAAATGCAAATCTTCCATCTGAAAAAAATCAGTGAACTTGCACATAAAGCTGAGCGTGCTTTACAGTAAAGATGCTTGCACTTCTTGGCCAGGGGTGAGCAAGCCAACTTGTGGAGATTCTGCCCAAGCTGTGCTTGCAGCTCGGGGTTTTCCGAACAGGCTAAGAGGAACGGTGGGAATAGGGTCGTGAAAAGCCTCCAGAACACACTTGCATTCATGGAGGGCAGTGGTGGACTTTGAAGAAGCTGATATTTCAGCTGCTTGGATTTCATTACTGGCTTGCCATTTCTAAACCGTTCTATATTTGTTGGGGGTGGGGGGAGGATGCAGAAGGCCACTTTCCAAGCATGCCCTCACATTCATTTTTAACCCGGTCCATTTCACAAGGGATCAGAATCAAGCAAAGCGTATTCTCCGTACTTCCCTAAAAGCCGTTCTTGGCTTTAAGTGGCCCAAAACTTAATCAGGTATCAAAAGACCCCGTACCATGGCTGGGTCCAGCCACAGTACGTGGCACATCTGGACTGGGAAAGGGATGACGTCTGGAAGCCCCCGACAGCATCTCTCCCTGCCATCTTCAATCCCCTTCTGTTTTCAAACAGAAAACAGACATATGTCAAGCTGGATGCCCACCAGGCCCCGGTGGGCATCCAGCTTGACGTACTTAACGGGAAAAGCTTTTTTCCCTGCACGACTTGTAAGCGTCTCTCCCATAAAGGCTTCTGCGCCACAGACCAGAGCGCGATCTGCGCCTCTGCAAGCCGCTTACCTTTTCGGAGTAATGCTCAGCTGGGAGAGGTGGGTAATCACACTGCTCTATCTTTTGGCAGAGGGAAAAAAGGTTCATTTTATCGCCGTAGAAGGGACTCTGGAGAGCTGCCATCTGGAAAAAAAAGAGTTGAAGAGGGAAGAATGCAGAAGAGGTCTCGGGAGGAGGCATCAAATTGTGCCCATATCTAGGGACGGTTGGGACTGGACGTTTGCTTCTAAGTTTCAAAGACTTTCTGGAGGGGACCCCCTGCTGGCATCTGCACTAGGAACAGCCCCCCTTTAACCCACCCCACACTGCTGCTGCCCCTTCAGCGCCCAATAAACAGACTGAAGCAGGAAAACATAAACTAGCTGTGATTTGGTGAAAGATATTGCAGGAATTCTCTCTTCAAAGAGCATAATTTATAGCTGCTTTGGCCGAGAAAACCATCACCGTCTCAGAAAGCGCGGTGGTGAGGCCAGGAGGTAACTCTTACTCCAGCTATCAGATTCCCACCAGGACACTTTTCTACCGCTCTCTTAACTTTCTTTCAAAAGGCCACAGAGGCAGACTGGCTTTCGTAGACATCCCTGCGCCGTGGTTTTGGTCTGGGAGAAGAATGACTAGACTTCTCCTACCACGGGAGCCCCTTCTGCTGCGCTCTGACCTCAGCTTTTAGATGTCTGTGCATTTTATCCTCCAGGAAGATACTTAACATAGAGTTGTGGCCCCTTTGCAGATATTTTCCAGTTGCAGGAGAAACACTCTGCTTTGTTTCCATGAATTGTCTCATGCTGGCTTCTCAGAAACACCACCTAACCATCGCCAGCATCTCTACGACCAAGAGGAAGATCACCGCCCAGGGCCGTGACATCCGGGGTGGCGTACAGGACAACCGAGCTGGATATCGGGTCTGGCTGTGGACAGCTAGCTCTGGGGGCTTTCAAGAACTTTGGCTTTTTCCTTTCACCCCGTTTCGCAAAATAGAAGCCATGCGCCTGGCTACCCAACCCAAGCCCATCCAGAAGAATCAAAGAAGGTGAACAGAACAAGAAAGGGGTGCAAAACTCCCCTTGATTGGAGATAACCCTCCCGGGGGCCATAATATTGACTCCAGAAGTGGAGGACTCTGCTTGGCCATGCCCAAACTTTGAAGAAAGCCAACATGGGCAAACAGAAGCCAGCGAAGCCCCCGGGCCCCTCTCCAGTCTTGGGGGCTCAGATTCCAACCCAAAGCTGCCTTAATCTGGATTAAAAGCAGCCCCTCTTCACCACCACCCCAGCAAGGGGGCCAGTGTCTCCCCTGCCCCAGCCTGAGTTAGGTCTGTGTTCAAAGGGAATGCTGCGAGCGAGCCACACCGAGCTCGGTGGGCAAGGGGGCCTCCCCCGCCCCCGGACCCCTCGGCGCGCAGCCCGCACGGAGGCTCAGCTGCTTATTAATCCATAATGCTATTCAAGGGCTTCCTGTCACTCTTGCTGTCCCAGGCTGCCCCCCAGCCCCCCCCAACAATGAAAGGCACCTCCTTCTAATGAAGCCCTATTGGATAATTGTGGGTATTATCCACTCTGGCCAGATCATCTTTTTCAACCCCTTTTGAAGCGCCCTCCCCGCTTTAACAAGGAGTTTGATCATGGTTAAGTCATTGGCTCATTATCATGCACAGGGAAAGCTCTCTCTTCGATCAGCAAGCGCCCTTGTTTTCCACTTTAAGAAAAGCAGAGAGAAAGATTCACTCCTGTTGCCCATCTCAGAGCTTAAGGAAGACATTCTCACGGGCAGAGGAAACGATCACGACCTCTGGGAACCTAGAAATGGTCCTCGCCACCGAAAGGGTAATATTTGGGAGAAAACGGGGCCCATTTTCAGCCCTGCAAAGCCTTTGCTGATATTTGCTTCAGGCGTGGTTCCGTGTCCAGGAAAAGGTGGGGATGGGGAGGAACCCATGGAGGCTTAGCAGACGGGTCACCGTTGGTCTATGCTGGTTCTCCAACTTCTCAAGGGACAAGCGGCCAATTTTCCTTGCCTAAGATTTAGAGAGAAGCTCTCAAGGCAAACTCGTTGACTCAAGGATGCCGCTGTTTTAGTCAAGGCCCTCCAAATGTGGACCCCACCCTCCAAAACAAACCGGCCCCAGCCAGCTGCCTTCTAAACATGGGCTGAACCTTTGGCATCGCTGTCCTGATCTTGCCTTCGAGGTAGACCCCTCAAGCACTGTCAGGAGGCTACTGTGCGGGATCAGGGTGGAGACCCCCAAAAACGTTCATAGGTGCGATCTTAGAACAATCGGAGAAGAGTTGCCAGATCTCCCTTTCGAACCAACCACCAGGGTGGCCTACAAGCACCCAAGCGGGCTCTCTGCGGAAACGGATTATCTTGTTAGACTGGCTAAAGCTGCTGACGCTCCCAGCTATTTTTTTGAGAAGTGAGAGAACTAACTTTGATCTCCTGCAAGTTATCGGGATGACACATCTCCGAGAGAGGGGGAAAGCTTCCCCTATTTTGATCAGATGCGTCGTACATCAACGCGGGATCGTAAATGTCAAGTTAAGGTGGCATCATTTGAAACCGTGCATACGCACCCTCCAGTGTGAAATAATAGGAAAGGGAATTCTGACTGGCAAGCCTGCCTCCAAGCGATCTGCAGACAAAGATCTCTCCAGTTTATCGGTTTCATATGGGGATGGGGGGAGAGCAGAGAAGGCAGAACAGGAAAAGCAACTTTCAACTACCCAATAATGGTTTTTCTCATTCTTAACAAAGCCAGAATGCAGAACGAGAAGGGGGCACTGGCGCTGACCCCTTTTTGGGGGCGGGTAGGACTGGAGGTTCATTAGCAAGATGTGAACTACCCCCATCATCATTGGAAAGTCAAGAGAGCAGCCAGGGAGGACAGGGCAAATTCTGGAGCAGGCCCCAAATTGGGAACGCATTTCTACCAAGCTGAAACCAGAGGTAGCAGAATGGGAGGCTACGGCTCATCGTACCTTGGCTGCAAGGCAAGGGAAAAGCAGGATAAAGACATAAAAATAAGGGATAACCTTACCAGATGACTGCGTGTGCCTACTTGTGGGCAAACAGCCACCCTTCGTGCCAAGGGATAATGGGGGAGGGAGAACTAGCCGTGTTTTAGGGGGTCTAAGGTAGTTTTGAAAGAACCTCTCAGGCACACTCGGAATAATTCCATACATTGCCTGGCGTTTGTGGAAAAACAACCATCTTAGTTATATTTTTTCTAAGACCAGGGAACTGGGAATTCCAGCCAACATGGCTGGAGTGGCAAAAATTTACTACAGGTGGGGGTAGGATCCTTTGGACAATGGCACTGAAGATGAGCAGTAAATTAGCATCCAGCTGTGCTGTTCTTCATACAGAAAATATGTTGAACAAGGAAACACACTTCTGAACAGCTGTTGTGCTACATCTCTGGCTAAGAGCTGTGGTGGCACTTTGCATCTTACATGGGAAATCAAAACACGCTCATTTTTCTCCATCCTAAAGGTTCTGGACAGGATGACACTGTTTTCTTTACATGAGAATCCTATGGGTTTTGGGGCATGGCAACTTCAGGTTGAAAAATTATGAGATACTTTTCTGTTTCACAACCAGCCAACATAGCTTGTGACATATTCTAGAATAGTAAAAACGTTGTGAAAAAATAAACTCTTTTAAATACAGCTGACGACGTCATTGCAAAAGCCTTTCTTGCGGAAGCAAGGTCATGAAGATTTCCCCATTAAGTGGAACTCGTAGATCAGGGCTTCAGCTCTAGTTGGGGTTGAGAACTGATGCTCTCCAACTAGGCGGAGTTGGCAGCAACAAGGCCCTTCCTTGATCAACAACAGGATCAATTCTTTTCCTGGACTATGTTGAGGCTGGAGCACCAGCCAAGGAATTGCTCCAAATTCTACGTGATCCCCGAGCCAACATTGGGCAATGCGAAGCCCAAGTGCAGCAGAGAGAGGTTCCATGAGACATATGACGTCCTTCCTGGGGCCCATTCTTCAAGGGCACATCTGACTGAGCGATGGCGCTGGCCATGTTAGGAGAAACCTATAGCTGGCTTTGGTTGCATCTTTTTGGAAAAGGAAGTCACCATACTGGACCTCTCACCAGACGAGCAGAGGACTATTAGTGTCGCGCTGTGCTACTCTCCCTTAATCCCTACAGCCTTGTCTCATTGATTTGGTGTATTGACTTCTCTGCTCCAATACTCCTCTCCTTCTCACTGAAACGTGCACGAGGCTTTGGTGTACTGCCAACAAATTAATCAGCACCTATTGAACTGCTGGATGATTTGGGTCTGAAACTCGCAACGGCAGCATACTGCCTTGTTAAACAAGCATCTGTTACACCTGGGACTTCTTTCTGCATCAAGGAGCATCCTCCTGGGAACATCTGCGAGACTGCCCTTCTCAAAACCCAGCATGGAAAGGCCGGTTTTTTCTGGGCAGATCTGTTGTTCTTACACGTCTGCCCTTCGTCCTCATTCCATGCGCCAGTAGAAAAAGGCAAACATAGTCTCAGCCATTTGGGCCAAGGCTGGAACAAAAGGCTCTCAAGAGAGAGGCAACATCTCTCCAAAATCAAGATCCATCACAAACAGCTGCTGAAGAGCAACCAGGAACCGACATTCCCTGTGTGTTTGTGTACCTTTGCTTACAGACACCTCTGCTCAGGAACAGAACAGCCCCACAGTGTTGCAATCTTTTGATTAAACCATAACGTGGCTTAAATTCCACCCTTGCAACGTGGGGTGTATCTACCGCCAAGCCCTTCCTTTAAAAAAAAAAATGGATTATGTTCCAGCGGCGTGGATCTCATGCCAAATTTAGAAACAATCCAGTGATAACTCAAGGGTGTGGGCAGGATATTACTGCTTTGTTACCTGCTAAGGACCCAAATAAGTCAAGCTGTGAAAATGCCCAGCTCTGGACGTTAAAGATTCTAAAAACTGGATAGGATCCCCGAATCAATACTGAGGATCATACAATTCTGGATTTAAGCAGCAGAGAGCATCGTTCGGCTTCAACCTTGCCTTTTTTTGACAAGATCAACCAGGGCTAAGTAGCGGATGGACATTTTGCCCCAGTTGGTCCCTAGAGACGAACTTACGAACCCAGAGCAAAGCGGTCCGGCTTTTTTCTGAACCAATTTACTTGCCCTTCATGTCTGTGGTTCCATATTAGACAAAAGCAGAACAGATGCTTACCTCATACAGTAAACAGCCCAAAGACCAGATATCAGATTTAAAATTATAGCCGTTTTCGTGTATTCTTTCTGGGGACATATAATACGGTGTTCCCACTGTAAGAGAGAAGCCGAGACAAGGAGATTAGATTAGCCTGTCCCCACAATGGGATAATTCGCTGGAATGATCTGCAGAGAAGAGTGAGGAAGGGTATACAATGCATCGTTCCTCGGCACGATGCTCAGAAACCAAAGGTCAGGAAACAGAGCCCGGAGGCCCGAATACAAAAGCACCATTTAAAAAAAAATAAATTTAAAAAATGTATCTCATGATCAAGAATGACTTTCTACTTGGGTGCATTAAGACATCTTAAAATTGATTGTCCCCTTCTACCAGAGCTCTATGGCAGCAGAGTGCAAGCCACCGACATCTCTTCTCCAGCACTCATCCAATCCCCCAAAGAGGTGCATTTGGTGAGCAGAAAAATGCCAGATGAGGCCCAGCTTGTTCTTGGCCCAGCCAACACCAATCTCACAAAGAGTAGATGTGGCAAAGGACGGGCAGAGAAGGGAGCAGGACTGAAGAGTAGATCTTACGAAGCCTTTCCGATACTAAGCAGAAGACCTTGTGAACTTCTGGGAGAGGTTGGAGATCCTGCGCAGCAAACCTCCTAGTAACATGGGAGGAAACGTCGTGGATGGATTTGGAGGACGAACGTGAGATTCACAACCCTGAGCGTGATAGGGGGGCACAGAGAAAGAATACGCCAAGTAGCCAAGCTGAGCTTTCGAAAGCTGGGATGGACAAGCACAGCCTGGTCGTGAGGACAAGGATTTCCTACAGCTCTGCTATTCCTCTGTTCCCTGGAATTTGCTTCTGGCAGCAGCCGAGCGCCCATCATCCATGTCCCAGCTCTCAATGGGCATCTGCTGCCAAGCCAGGTTGGCGCCGCTTCTGGTGCCAAATTGTGCCAACGGAGGGAGTTTTCTCCTTAGGAGAACGAAAACCTGCCCATTATTCCCAGCAAGATAAAACACCCAGCCAAGATCTGTTGCAACACAGCCTTTGACCCCAGCCTGCCCTGGCTGCGTAGTGCAGAAGACGGTGTGGGAGGAGGTGCATGAACCAGCGTTTTGTGCAATGAACTGTACGGAGTGACTCAAGGCAGGATGGAGAGACGCTAAAAGCAAATAGGACTGAACCTCGCCTTTTAAAAAAGACCCTTCCCTTTAAGCTTTCTTCCAAAAAGAGGCTTTGGAGTCAGCAACCCTGGGGTTTTCTCCTCCCAAGATTGCATTTGCTTGGAATGAGATGCCTGGGGCGGGTCTCCCCCCAGTTCCTCCTGCTAAAACTCTCCAGCTGCAAAAATCGTTCCTTATTGTAACTCCTTGCAGAACGCTCTGAACCCAGATGGTCCAAATGCTGAATTCTGAGCCAAGTCAACCTGGAGTCTGAACCAGGGCCTGGCTGGATAAGCACCAGCCCCTGGGCAAATACCAGGCCCCAAATTTATATTCAGCATCCTGCAAAATCCCAGTTTTTGCAACTGGGAATAAGAGTTTCCTCCGAGCAAAGCAGGAGGATTTTCCCCCCACCAACAAAAAACTACAGCTGCTACAGCCTGAGTTGGTCACTTCACGTAAGCGACGACTTTTTATACATTTCAGCAGCGGACAAATCCCCAAAGTGGTTCTTGAAAAGCCGCTCGACTTGAGCAAATCCAGACATGCTGACGCAATCGCCTTCCTTTTGTTAATTCAACGCTCCTTGCGTAAAACTTGGGTCAATGACTCAACGCGGGCTGTGAAGAGAGGAAATACTGAAGGGCATGAGATCTTTTGTTTGGAAAGGTTGGGTGGCGAAAGGATCCCCCCCCTTGCAGAGAACACGCAAGTCAGTTCCCGCTGAGGACGGCTGAAGGGCCCTAAGCTGGAGGTCTTCTGCTCCCCCCCAGCCCATTTGGCCCCAACCTGAGCCAACCGGGGACGGCATCTTCTCCAGCAACGGACAGGTGGGCGGAAGGGGAGCAGGATGAGAGAGGCTGTTAGAGGGTCTTGATCACCTGCAAAAAAGACAATCTTGCAGACCCCTTTGCCCCTCGGGCTCTGCCCTTCCGCCTCTGAATAAGCCTCGGAGTTGACAAGGGTTTTAAGGATGCGCCCCCAAGTTTCTTCTGCTGGCTGCCAGCTTAAGCGGGCCTCGCCCTGACTTGCCTTACGAAGACGAACGGGTGGCGCGGGACCCTCCCAGCCCGTCCGCGTAATTTGCCGTGCAGAGCGGAGACGTCCCCCCCCCCGTCTCCGGCGAAGAGCGCACGGGCAAATCTTCCCTTTTTCTTTCATTACCCCGGCATGTACTGTCACTTAATTTTTATGTATGCAATCCCTCCTGACAAACGTGATCCGCCGCCAGGTAATGCGTTTGACGTTCGTTCTGTTTCTCGCTCTAATTATGGCTTCTGTTTCTGACACGGAGGCGTCTGCCCTGCCGGAGCTGAGACTACACCTGTCAGACAAGTGGCGGTGTTGCCTAATGCCCTTTTATGCCGGTCTGATGTTAGCAAATAAGGGGCGGGGGGCGAAATAGGTGCATCTATTTGCATAAGCTCCCTGCTCGGTTCGTGGGTCACCAGCCTTCGGTATGAGAGTTCAGGGTGGTTGCCAAGGCAACCGTGAAATAGAAAGGAACCGGTATCACACGCAAAAGCGTGGCACGCATGCATTTCCTGTTGCCGGTTATCAACCTGTAAAATTCCCAGATTAAAGTAATCCTGCAAGGTTGCACCGCCAGGAAGCGAGCAAAACGGCTTAAAACAGGCAGGGTGCTGAAGCCGTTTGGCTTCGGGAACAACGAGGGCTCTTTCTGAGGGAAAGCCGCCCACGTGCCTGTTGTGGCGAGGGCCAGCGCGGGCACCTCGGCCGCCCCTTGCTTTGGCTGGCTGGCGATGCTTCCTCAAGCACCAGGAGGGGGCGGTTCCGGCAGGTTTGTCCTCAGAAGCCCTCGCGCATCGATTGATCTCTGCTTGCACTGATCGCTGGCCTTCCGCTTCACCGCCAGCTCCCGAAAGCTAAGTTTTAGGCTGCTTTGTAAGGGCAGCCAAGAAAGGAAAGGAAATCAAAGCCCTGCACGCGGCCCGCTTTTTGCCCATCGCGGTACGGAACCTTCCGGCGCGGCTGCAGGCGACTCCCCAGAAACACGGGGCCGTTTAGCAGCAGTGCAGAGGTGGGCTTGTCACTGGCTTCCTCTGGCGTCCAGAGCGTGAGTTTCACGGTCCTTCTTTCCGAGTATCAGCTACCTACCCAAGTAGCCGGGCCCTGCTTAGCTTCCAAGCTCAGAAAAATCAGCCAGGCGCTGTCGCCCACTTTTTACTTCCTTGGTCGCTATCACTGATTACATTTGTACCCCACCGCAATCAAGGTGGGGGACTCTTGGCAACTCAACTTGACCTCCACCTGCTCACGCTGGAATGAAAAAGGGGGGTCATTTAGGGCAGAATTTTCAAGAATGTTCCAAGCTGATTTTTACCAAACCACCCCCCTGCGCCTTCCCTCCTGTTTGGCAATGTTGCAACAGCAGGTCGCTGGGGGAAGAGCTCATCTCCCGGAGGACAACTTGACACAGCAAGGTGAAATCCTGCTGGGATTGTGAAAGAAAGAAAGAAAGAAAGAAAGAAAGAAAGAAAGAAAGAAAGAAAGAAAGAGAGAGAGAGAGAGAGAGAGAGAGAGAGAGAGGGGAAGGAAGGAAGGAAGGAAGGAAGGAAGGAAGGAAGGAAGGAAGGAAGGAAGGAAGGAAGGAAGGAAGGAAGGAAGGAAGGAAGGAAGGAGAAAGGGAAGGGGAGGGGAGGGAGGGGAGGGGAGGGGAGGGGAGGGGAGGGGAGGGAAGGGAAGGGAAGGGAAGGGAAGGGAAGGGAAGGGAAGGGAAGGGAAGGGAAGGGAAGGGAAGGGAAGGGAAGGGAAGGGAAGGGAAGGAAAGGAAAGGAAAGGAAAGGAAAGGAAAGGAAAGGAAAGGAAAGGAAAGGAAAGGAAAGGAAAGGAAAGGAAAGGAAAGGAAAGGAAAGGAAAGGAAAGGAAAGGAAAGACATCGGCCTGGCAGAGAACATGTTCTCGTGGAATTGAGTTAGAGCTTTGTTGTTGTTCAGTCATTAAGTCGTGTCTGACTCTTCGTGACCCCATGAACCACATCGCGCCAGGCCTTCCTGTCCTTCACTGCCTCCCTGAGTTTGCTCAGTTTCATGCTCATTGCTTCAGTGATGCTCTCCAACCATCTCATCCTCTGCCGTCCTCTTCTCCTTTTGCCCTCAATCTTTCCCAGCAGAGTTAGAGCTTGGGAACATGCTAATGCAGGCAAAATCAAGTGCTAAGGAGTCCCACCTTCCCTACATGACAAGAGACCTGGGTTACCTAAGGAATGTGCAGCGGTCGTTTTAGAGCTGAAGAAACGCCCCAGTCCGAGATCGCCTAACTTCACAACTCCAGTAGCTGTTATAAACACATTGGCTGGCTTGATGTCTGGAAGAGGAGAGAAGGAGAGAGAAAAAGTCAATGCCAAAAAAGGGATTTCTGGATCCAACAGCCTTCAGCTTATTCTTCGGGGATCAACCTATCCTCTGTGCAGGGAGCATGCTTTGATCTCAACGGAAACACGCCAGACGGGGTGCTCCTGCCGATTTAAAATGGGCCGTTCTTAGCCTGTTTTCCACGCCCCGGTGGGTGGAAAGGTTGGGGAGAAGGGCGATGAAGACCTCAACGATTTAAAGCTTGGCTTAAAATACTGCAAGGCCACCAAGAATGTTCTGACAACCGGTTTCATCTCCCCCAGCCTCTTAACTCTTTGGACGTTGGAGGATATTAAACCTCCTGCTTTATCTGCAATGCCGGAAGGACGATGGAGAACAACGGGGCAGGGTTTTCTTGCACCCTGGCACACTGGTGCCTTCCCCAAATACCTCTTTTCCAACCTCTTTTGTCCAAAGCCTCGAAGACCCATCCGTGGGGAAAGGCTCCCCGGCGTCCTCAACGCAAGACCCCCAACTCCACGCCAATGGGCGCAGTGGGGCTTCCCTGAATCGTCGGACCGACAGCTGGAGGAAGTTCCTCTTCCTCCTCCTCGTGGCCTGCTCAGACTGGATGCTTTGCACTCGGGCACAAGGGAAGATGCATTTCATCAGCGCCACCGCCCCGAAAGCCTCCACTGAATGAACATCAGGATAATTGTTTCTGAATGTAGACGCTTACTAATTGGAACATTATACTATTATTCAACGAAAAGCAACTGAATTAATGTTACCTCTGTGCATCACCCTGCGGGAATGCATGTGTTCAACCGCGCTGCACAACTGCACGAAGTATTTCCAAACTGTTCGTTCTGGGATTAGCCGTTTCTGCTTTTTAAAATACTGGGGAAAGGAGGGAAAACAAACAGCAGATGAAAGAGACGGCGCTCGAATCCGTGAGAGAGAGAGATTTCCGTCCGTTTCAGATTTAACCCCTTGCGTGTTTCTATACCTCAAGTGCAATTTGCTCATTAAGAGCATTATGAAAAATAGGCTTCAATAGGTTTGACATTTTTGAATGGACACTAATTATAATTAACATTCATCTTGTTAATTACCTTGCAGAACATATTTAATGCCTGAAAACAACAAACGTCTGTAGAGCTGTGCCTGAAGGAACAAAGGATGGGAGTGTGTGCCTGTGCGCGGGGAGGAAAACCGTCTCTGAGATCTCCACCATGGTTATCGGCGTCCCCAAGAACCTCGTCTGTTTGCAAGCAACCAGGTTGTTCGAGTTAAGATCCCTTCCCCTCGCATTCGGGAAGGCCCTTGGACTGCGTGTGCACACAGGGCGCAAGATCCCGGGGACCGCAGGCTGCAAGGGAGCTTGACTATCGCACTGCATTAACCGAATCTCAGCCTGTCTGTCTGCCGCTGACCTTAAGCCCAAACCAACTTCCCAAAAAAACCAGAATTCTGCTCTTTAAAATGCACAGATTCATGTAGCCATCGACGTGCGTCCAAGCTACATAGATATTTCTGCAGCACTGACAATGGAGCTTAGGGGGGGCACAGACTGACTGGCTGAACTCCAACCCCGCCCCCTGCTATTTTCCAGATATTTTTCCAACCGTGGTGCCGCACAAACTGGGTTGAAAACGGAGCGTGAAGCTTGTTTCTCAACCTTGGCATCTGTAAGGTGAGTGGCCTTCAGCTCCCAGAATTCCCCAGCCAGAATGTTTTACACTATGGAATTTGCTGCACTTCTACAACAGAAGATTTCTGGGGTGAGCCGCCAATCCTCACAATCTGTTTGGAAGCGTTCTCCAAAACCAAATAAATGCACGACTGCCTTGTTATTTGGTGCAGGATAAGGGACGTTGGAAGGAATTGCACGCCTGCCTAACAGGCGATGAATGAGCGGAAGGAAGCTTCAGTGGCCACGGAGCTCAAAGCCCCCTTGGCCGTGCCAGTCAAAGGTGTTGGTTATACCCGGCGATATGCAATTTTGCAGACGGATCCGTAGCAGAAGGACCCTTCTCTTTCTTGTTGAATCAGCTCAGTCCAATTTATCGACAACGGAAGGAGCTGGCGGGGCCCTAATCGTGCAGCCCATCTTCTCTCTTCCCTGAGCAGCTTTTGAAGAAACAAAATTGAGCTGGGTGGCAGGGAGGACTTCCAAAAAAAGAAACTCCAGGCCGAACAAAGGTTTTATCAGATCAACAGGGAGCGCAGAGGAGAAGCAGAAGTCCTAAAGCAATGGGATGGAAAGCTGAAGCGTCAGAAGGTTCATGGGTCTAGCATTTAGAGGACCCAAGATCATTGAAACGGCCTGCTCCTTGGGCACGTTCATTTAGTCTTTGTATTTCTTAATACAAGAGCAAGCGTTCCCTATTATATACAGGAATCCTGCCAACGGTGCTCATTCACCTAGCATTTATTTTAAGATGTTTTCAAAATAGCCTCCTTCTTTTATGGTCAGAGACTCGGGGCCAAACCAAAAAGCCATCTCCAGTTCGTATCTATTTTAATGTTAAGCCACAACACAATTCTCTGCTGGTTTTATTCATGTCTCTGAGGAGAGCCAGCTCAGAGGGAGGTGTATGGATTTATTTTTTTAGGAGCTCTCCAACGAAGAGCCCAAACTATGCCTGAGGTTTCCAGCAGAGGGTCATCAGCAGAGGGTAGGCGGTGCAAGACCTCGCAGACGTTGCCAACCCAGTCCGTGATCCTGTTGGACGAGCAGACGGGCTACTCATTATTGACTAAAAATCATGGGCTTGCTCTTGCTGAAGTATCTGGAGAAGAAGACGCTAGACCACAATTAGCAATCTTCTTAAATGTCATGTCCAAAAAGATTTTCTTGACATTTAACAGTAAGCCAACGTTCTCCAGTGGGTAGTATAGTTAGCAACTCCCAGTTACATCAGCTTTATAATGCTCATAAATAAGGACGACAGGGCCACAGCCAAACAGGGCCTGGGTTTTGAGACTATGTGGATGTGTTTTTCAGCTGCTCTCAACATCTTCTGAACATTTTTGCTTGCCGCCTATCCAAGAACATACAAAAAGCATGGGAAACTGGTGGCACTTCCCAACTGTCGTGTAAAGCTGAAAATCACACCTTAGAGAGGCATCAGGATCAATTGATCATCATGAGGATCCTCCTCCTCCTCTTCTAGATTGGTTCTCCTTTCGTTTCTATATTAACTTCCTTCTACTCATACCAGCATCTGGTGAGTTGTTCACAACACTTCAAAAGCAGCCATGCTGAAGCAGACTAACGGCCTAAGCCCCTGTTAAAACCACCCAGTTCACTCTAATTCCACCCCAAAATGTGAAGCTGTACTGCTAACAAATCCTCAAGTTAAAAGCAGACACGTTTAGTGTGTCCCCATGAATGATCTCATTCTGTTCTTTTCATAAAGCGTTGCAGGGCAGCCTTTCCAACAGCAGGGATATCTGGGAGGGGGGCACTCAAAAAAGTCAAGATGATGATTGCACAATTATGGCCATCCTCTTGACTTTTTTGAGCACCCTCCCCCCGGGACACCCTACCCTACAGTCTGTATAATAAGCCACTGCCTTTGTGGTGTGATTTTCCATTTCCTCCCATCGCCTTGGTTCTCGTTTCGATCTTTTAGCTTCATCCCAGAAAGTGCTGCACAAGCATATTTTGTTCTGCACCCAAACTTGATGCTTAGTCTACTTGAAGGAAGGAAGGGATGGAGGGAGGGAGGGATCCGAAACCTTCAAAGTGATCTCACCTTAATCATCTGAGAAAGGTCGCCAGCATCTGCGAGCTCCAGTACAATGTTCAGTTCATTGTCTTCGATAAATGAATCCAAATACTTGATTATGTTGGGGTGGTTCAATTGCTGTCAAAAGCACAAGGAAGAAGCAATCATTGCCTGAATGAAAGGAGCCCAAGATGCACCGAAGAACTCAAGAATATAAGACATAACGTAAGGAGAGTCCTTCAGGTGGAAGAGACGGTTCAGGCGATGGGGTCCCAAATTAGGCATCCTTGACAGAAGGTTGTCCAGCCTCTCCTCCCACCAACCCAGTGAAGGGACCTCACCACCTCTCTGGGTCACTGATTCCGCTGTCCAGCTGCTCTAACTCTTAGGAAGCCTTTCCTAACGTCCAGGGTGACATCTTTCTAGGATCTGAAGACTGCTGTCACCCCTACCAGCCTTCTCCTGAGGAAGCAAACCATGCCCAGGGCCTTCCACCTCTCTTGATAGGGCTTCACGTCTAGCACCTGGTTGCCAGTCTAGAAACCTGCTCCGGTTGGCATCTCTCAAAGAGTAGATGCCAGGCCTGGAGGAGGGGTTTGGTCAAAGCAGAATAAAGCAGAATGGTGGCTTCCTGTAATGCAAAAACAGCACCCTGGTTGATGCAGCTTAAATTTGCATTTCTGTTTTGGTAATCGTGCCATGCTGCTGACTCATTTGTCATCTCCTACTATTCTAAGACTTTTTTTTTTCACAAGTGCCACTGCCAAGACACGTATTCCTCTATTCAGCTGCTGTTCTCTAAGTGTGCAACTTAGCATTTGTCTCCGTTAAATTTCGCTGCTGTTCTCAAACCATTTCTCAGTAACCATCAAAGGTAAGAAAAAACCCATATCCCAAGGACACAGTTGTCACCAATTACCTCAACCGAGGGAAAGACTTTTTTCAAGATGATCTGGAAAATCAGATCTGCCACCGACCCCAATATACACTTCTAGGTGTAAAATGCAAGCAAGGAAAGGAGATTTCTCTGCAAATCTTTGTTTTCCCAAGAAAAAGGAGACTTATCGTTTGCAATGATTTCTTTTCTCCTTAACTTTTGGGATTTTGCCATTATTCCCAAGACAGAATGAGAGGCATTGGAAACCACAACTGACAATCTCACGTCCCCTGAGAAATGTTACTCCTGAGTAAAAATCTCTCTCTCTCGCAATATGCAAAATAAGAGACGTGCCTCACTTTCAAAATGCGCTAATCTTGCTCTCAGGCAACCCTACTGAGAAAAGCACATAAAATAAAATGCATTTATGTGATTGCATTGCTGGTACAATTGCTGTGTTTCATTTTGGAGCAAAAAGCAGCCTCTCTTCTCAGCTTCCCTTCTCTTTTCTGCTTAAAACCCAACCAAAACAGATCTGGGAAGAGCGACGCCAGAAATAAACCGACTTTGCTCTTGCCCTCAGCCACAGCTTCTTCCACGTGCCTCTTTCCCAGGTTAACTGAGCTGACATCATCATCCTCATGACCCACCGGTTGAGTCACTCATGGCGAGATACAGACTCGGAGAATGAAGAATTCTTGCTAACGAGGATCAAGGGGGAGCAACAGACGTCCTTCGGTCCTGCTGGGGGGCAAGGGGGGACTCTGGGGCCTGCAGTCTGGAGGGCTCCAGCAACTGGGTGAGAATGCCCCAAATCCTAGCCAAGGTATCGAAGGGCCAACTACACAGGGCACATCCGTGTGCTTTCACCTCCCCAGTAACAAATTTTCCGTACTGCTTTCCTTTAACAATTGCATTTATGGATCAAAACCATCCTCGTCCGCCAGGCCTTCCGAGGGGTTGGCCAATGATTTAATAATGAACGGACGGCCGCTGTTTTATGCTCTTTTGCGTTCTGCCTCGGAGCACCTTGGGGACTGAAAGCCCGTGGAAATTAATCGGTGGTTCTACTTCAAGAACAAGCCGAGCCGCGTCTCCACGTTTGCACTGCTGTCCTAAATGCCACCAGCCCAGCCAAAAAGCCCTTCTCTCGGCTGCCCTTCACCTGTTCTACAACACCTCCAGGGAAAGTAATGGCAGACCCAGTCTGTGCCCCTTCCTACACGGGCAGTTGCCTTTGCACGGAAGGAAGCTCGGTGCGACCTTTGCATCGGCTCCATCTTAAATGAAGATAAACCCACCATACATGCACGCACACACACAGGCTTAGATGACCAACCGCCTTCTTCTTTTTAATGCCATCTGAAAATCTGATGGACAGGAATGCCTGATTTGTATGCAAGGAATGTGCCCGCGGTGAAGCATGCAAAAAGCCGGCAGTCACTAAATGAAAGCCCCGATGCTTATAGGCAGGCTGTTGATTACAGCCCTGTTACAGCTTCCCCTTTCCCTTGGGTTCAGAAAGCGCCACTTTCCACATTCTCGGGAGCTTCAGCTACTCTCCAAATGAGACATCCGCTCAAGGAAGGTCTTTGGCACACGAGAGACATAATGTTCTGATGCAATTTCGTTTCCCCCCTTCCTAAAATTAGAAATGGCATGTTACAAAACAGGATTTGAGAGAGGGGGGAAAAAAAACGTATTGGAACCAACTCCACCCAAGTGGACTGTGTTGTGCTTAGAATAATGGACCTGGTGCCACCTCCACTTCCCTGCTGGGAGAGCGTGGCATCTGGTGTCAACCATGGGTTGATGACACCCCAGCTAGACATCTCAGCAGGCAAGGTGGTGGAAGGGCCTGGAAGCCATCAGGAACAGGCTTGGACTGAGTCCACCCAAGATGGGGTGGCTTTGGGCCTGTGGACCAAATACTGAGAATGACGCTGATAGCAGAAAAGCACTATTCATGATTTGTCCACTGGATTAATGCTAAGAAGCAGTTGCAGATGTCCACAGATGAGGGTGGTGCACTGAGGAGCAACAGCTGGGCTGGGAATTGAGGTTCTGAACTTTACTTCTTCTCTGGTCACGTTTCCACTCTAATTCCAGAAGGCCTCAGAACATCATAGTAACTCGTCCGTCTTGAATACACAGAATGCGCCTGAAGCTTTGGTGGAAGTTAAGGATGTCTGTCCTTCATCTCTGCTTCAGAACAGGATAGCGAGAGGTCTATTTATACCTGCAAATCTGCATATAGGCGTAAGAGCTTTTGCCAAGGGGCCTTCAATTAGCGAGAGATGAGTTGCAGATATTGATTTGACAAGCTATTAGCTTTGCAGGACTGCGGAGAGCGCAGGTCAGTTGCTGATGCAGACAGACCAAGCCATCCACTTAAAAACCTCCCTTGCCTCTAAGTAAAACCTTGAATAGCCTTGCCCTCTTAGGCCCTATGGGAAAACTCTGGCACCTGCATCAAATTATTAGAAAATGCTGACCTGCAACACATCATTAAAAATGGTTTCCCAACTTGACATTAAGATCTTTGCTCTGATGTGCTTGGCCCTTGGAAGAGGAATTACATGCATCTTGGGCAAAATCTGTCATCTCTGATTGGGCCTTTCATTCAGAAACTTGGATGAATTTGAAAGAAATGCCCAATGGGCAGAATTTACTAATAGATCCCGGGAACATTTGTAACACAATATGACTTCCCGCTGTGGGTTGAGCAACAGCTATACAAGGATTTGACCGGCAGAGATGACTCTCTATAATTCTTTCTAACAAATTGGGTGAGCCAGCGGCCCGACCCGGAAAAATCTTGTCAGGCAACTCCACAGGTCTTTTGTGGGATCTTCACATTTGGAGCAGGTCAGATGGGTGCCTTATTCGCTTAGTCAAGTTCCTCGCCTGCCTTCTCTAGGCCAAACTGGTTTTCTCCCAGTTGCCATTTCAACGAATGTCCAGACATGAAACACAAACCTTCTAATTGGTCCCCTGCCATAATGCCAGTCTCTGCCATACAAGGTCCCAAGATGCTTATCCAAAGTGACTGACTGCCTCATGCCTTTTCGTCATCTTAATCTGCCCCCCAGATTTCCCAAATGTCCTCTCTCTCATTCATCAGCTAACATGGCCAACTTTCGCACAGGCTGCAAGCTTGGATACATCTATGGTTAAGCCGTGGACCACCAGCAACTTAGTTCCCAAACAAACATTCACCTCTTGCTTCTCTCAGTTCATCCCAGTCTGTCTTGACCCAACAAGACAAACCTTGGTAAGATTTTCAGCCTGCCCCAGCTCTCCCTTTGTTCACAGAGATCTAGGTCAAGTCTTTGCTTTGGCCAAGCAAGGTCAATGTTGAGATATGCAAAGGAATTAATTAAATCAGAAAATGGAGAAAAATCCCATTAGAAGCTGTACAAGGCATCGGAGAGGAATGTGCTAATTATCCCCACATATCATCTCCTTACATTTTTCCCTTCACAGCCCAGCTAATGCAATATTCACAACTTAACATCTGGTTTCCTGGTGAGGTTGACATGGGAAGATCTGTAGCTGCCTTTAGGCGTCTTACACGGGTGGGAAGATCTTGATTCCCTTTGTCACCCTGAGCCCTTTGGTTTCACTCACCCTTGATTCTAACTTAGGTAGACATACTGGCTTGGCTCCATCCCATACCATCTGGGGAAGCCTCCCCACTCCAGCTTTATTTTGCAGAGGATTATCACCATCACGCTGCAGACCATCATCCCCTTGTTTGATCTGGCAACCTTCACTTTCCCCTCACTCTCTACTTAGTGGCTCTCAGAAACCAGCTCAGATGCCACCTCAGTGGGAAATGTGTGCCAGCGCGAAGGGAAGGTTGCAGCGCTGGGTCATCTGGGAAGAGATGCAGGAAAGCAGCAGACTCACCAGTTCAGGTGGGTATTTCCAGAACAGATATGGGTCTGTGGGGTTCTTGGTGTTCTCTGAGCTTGGCGGTTTTCCTGCAGTGCCCTGACGAGGTTGCCCAGCCTGGTAACAAAACATCTGCAGGAGAACCATCAACCTTCGAGAACACCAAGAGCCCATCTACATAACCATGAGCTGTATTTCTTCTCTACTATTGGAGATATGGGTCTGTTCCAGCTTCCAGTGGAGAAAAAGGACCTGTGGTTCCCCTGGTCCAAACAACAACAATAAAGGAGGGATGCTGTCTTGGAGATACACTTCAGTGGACCTCATTTCCTGCTTGCTGAGAGATTTATGCAATGAGCAATCACATAAAGGAACTAACCCTTTTACAATAATAGGTTAGGAGCATAATCCACCTTTTACCTCTTGACTGCCCCAAAACAGAAAGTGGATAGGTGTCTAAAGTGATCAGAAAGTTTATCAGGGCGTCTGATTCTCTTGACCATCCTGAAATTAACTCCCAAATCATGCAAAAATCCACTGGTCTTTGACCAAACTCTACTGGAGCAAACAAATGGCCATCAATCACCACTCTTTATTTTTGCAACTGCTTCACGAACAGGCATGAAGTGAAAGATGCATTCAGAAATTAGTCCTAACCAGACCTCCCCACTGTCTCAGGTGACAGTGGAAAATAAGCACTCAAAGCTTGGAGGGATTCTTACCTTCAAAAGGTCTATTTCTTTGATGCAATCTTGTCTGGCCTTTGCATCCATCATCTCAAATATCTTCAGAAAGAGGGAGGAAAAAGAAAGTTGCAAAGTTTAAGGACAAACACGAAACAGAGTCTCAGCGTTCTCGAAGATCTCTAACCTTCCTTCGTTTTAAAACCTGCCTGCCCCCCACTCCTCAGGTTTAAATAAGATTTGCAAATAAAGCAAGGCATAGGCAACAGTGCGAAGAGTAACATGCAATTCGCTAATTTCTCGACCCAAAAAACAAAAACATGCAAATCCAAAGGAACTACAGTCCATAAATAAATGCAAATTTTGAGAACATGCTGAAAAGTACCGGGAAAACATTTACAAATAATGACCTAGCACTTCTTCTTACATTACTATGCTTTTCTATTGACAAAATAAATTGCCTTCTTCTGCATATAACAAGTCCTAATTGGAAACAAAGACTCTTAACACCGAAAGCCATTTTGAGAGCTCAGTTGACTATTTCCTATGAAAGTAGAGGAACCACACTAAATAGATTCAGACCCAGGTAGATCTAAAACTTACATCACGGAGGCAATATGGTCCACCAAATACAGAAATAAAACTTCAGAGATTTGCTGGAAATTCCAGCAAGGGAGAGTTTTCGGTTGGCTTTCAAATAGGCTAGGGTGAGAATGCTTTTAATGGAAACCAAAATAATTTATCTAATGTTACATGGGCTAAATAATGTTAATGCTTAAGCAGGCTCTTTTTGCTCTTTTGATAGCCACTGGCTTCCATCGTTGGGCTTAAAGGTGATTTGGGGGAAAAAATGGGATGATCTTTTGAGCTGAACCCTTCTATCAGCAGAATTGCAGCCGGGGATGGAAAAAAGGCACGCTGAGGGTTGGGACGAGATTGAGGGCCATGTGGTGGCTGGAGGCTACATGGGGGAGGTAAGAAAAACAGCTAAATAGGTTTTAAAGAATCCAGACTAACAAGGAGACAGGCCAGCCCATTTCAGCCAATGGCAAGGATCATGACGAATTCCTGCTTAGCAAGGACGAATTACCTGTACTTTTTTTAATGCCACCGGTTTTCTGTCCAGAAGACACGTAGCTCTGTAGACTTCACTGAATTGTCCTCGCCCAATTTTCTTCTCGATCTGAAAATCTGCTAAAGTGCAGCGATACAGGTGTCTCTGCTTGAGAGAGGAAAATGAGCAAGCAACCGGATTAAATCCTCACATATTTGATACGGGACATGTCAAGGAGAAGGCATTATGCCAGATCAACCTTACGCTGTCGTCTGCGTTCTGGTTTTTCTTTTTCCAACAACCCCGTGAAAAATATTATTCCTCAGTCTGCAAAGACACAAAGCTTTCCTCATTCCAGTCTCCAAATTAATTCAGGGTGAAGTCTTAAAACAGCCACAAAGGTTAACTGTTCACGGCTCATTTTTTGTACCGTTCGTTAGTGTGGCGAGAAAGAAAGGAACATTTCTCTGATGCGGGGTCCTGTTTCTGTAATATAGAAGGAAATATTCTTGGGTGCATTTTCTGTATCTCAAATTGTGGGTTTTTTTGAGGGGGGGGCGAATTTATGGAAGCAGTCTTCCACAGAAGGCCCTCTCCTCAACTGGTTGATAGGCGTTGAGAAGGACACCTGAAGTCCCATCACCACGACCAGAAAACTGTGAAGCTACTATGGAAAAGTCCAGGGAAACAAAGCAGTTCTGGGTCGTGTTTCCTGGGTTCCAGTGGCTTCTTAAAACAAAATGCACGGTGGTCTATCACGCAGCCATCAACCCCCCCCCCGGCCATCTAATATAGCGGTAGGTGGATGATGGAGCATAAATCGTCTGGAGTACAGGACATCCCGCCTAATGCCAACATTCTGATGCAAGTCAAGCTTCTAAACGAACAACGTGCTCTCTGAACAACTTCTCTGTCTGAAAAATAAATCACAATGGCAGAATTGTATTTCCTGCACGGTGGTTCTGATTCCTTGAAATATGGCTCAACAAAAGAAGTTGGCTTGTCTCGCCCCATTCATATCGGGTGATGACTGAGCGCTCTGGCTGACAAAGCCTTAATTAAACCCATGCAGCCACAGAGAGGAACTTGTGCTACAGCCCGAACAAAGGAACAAATCAGGGTCAGGCCAAAACATGCAAAAACGTCCGTGGGGATTAGGATAATCCATGTTCTGGCTGCTTTTAGATACATACTGTTAACATGGGTTTATATAGCGAATGTCTCAAGAGGGGGAGGAAGAACATTAAAAAGTGCTGGGCCATCAATGTACTTTCTGCAGCCGAAACTACTTCTCCACAGCCTTCTATTGCTAGAAGATACTACTGGGAGCTGAGAACAGGGTGTAGGCACGTGCCTGAGTAGAAATGGTGATGGTGGGGTTTGTGTATAGGCCATGACTTGCCTTGGATAAGCATACCTTGGCAGGCTCAAGGCAAACCGAGCTCTACCGTCCCTTCTCTGGAATAAGTGAAGGTAAAGAGGAGGTGGGAAACCACATTTTACGTTCACACGGTACCTTCAAGGCCAACTAAGGTGACCAAGTACCCATCTGCTCTTTTGTTCACCCCCAAGAAGTGATGATTCCTTCAGCCACAGAACATCCAGGTCATCATTCAAAACAAATGACGGCTCATTAGTCAACCACATAACAAATTTAACCATAATGTTTTTGGCTAGCAACGTGAATCCATTTCCTGTAGACATGCATGGGGTTCTTAAACAGCAGCAAAGAGCCCTTTGTTCCGCTCATATTTTTAAATCCAGTTGTATGTTTCTGAACAAACAAAGCTACCTCAACTCGACCTGAATATTCGTTGTTTTCGTCGCGCGCAAGGTTCGCTTCCCAACCTTGCTCCTCCAGAATGTGACATTCGTTTTTAGGCAACGGCTTCTATGCTCTTAAAGACCAGATGTTATCTGTATGGCATTTACAGAGTTCAAGAGTATTTTGGGAAGTTTTAACACGCACGCTCTTGCAGAGGATGAATTCATGACAGCCTAACCCGCTTTGTGATTGGATCAGCTGCCTGTCTAGGTGCATGGGTAAAGCAGAGCGGAGAAAAAGAGGTTGACTTATTTTTCCTTTTGGGGTTGATTTTGAGATATGCAACTACACGTGAGACACTCCATGAAATCTGTTTACTGTACGGGCAGCCTGTTTTCAAAATCGCAGCACGAGATGGGTGCCCCAGCATAACGGCTGATCTACAGTGGTACCTCGGGATACGAACTTAATCCGTTCCGTGACTCTGGTTGCAACTCGAGTTGGTCTCAAGTCGAGGTAAAGTTTCCCATAGGGTTCAATGTAAATCCGGTTAATCCGTTCCGCCCTCCGAATTTGGTCGCAACCCGAGGCGAATTTCCCCATAGGGTTCAATGTAAATCCGGTTAATCCGTTCCGCCCTCCACCCGAATTTGGTCGTAACCCGAGGCCATTTCCTCTTCAGAGCCTTACTCCTGCTCTGCATTTTCTTTGGAGGCATGCTAACATGCACACCAAAAACCTTCGCAAAACACCGCAAAACACACCACAAGCCTCACCGAACGTCTCCTTGCTACCGCGACCTTGCCCACAGGAAGCCGCGACCGCGTGGCAGCAGGGAAAATGGCCGCGGATCCGGTTCGTTAGTAGAGGCGTTCATATCCCGAGGTAGATTTTTCCTGCCGAAGCTGGTCGTAACCCGAAATGTTCGTTAGTAGAGGCGTTTGTATCCCGAGGTACCACTGTATTTGTTAATATCATTTAAAGCATTTTAATACATAGCCCATGCCACGGGACAGCTCCCACCAAAAGCCTTTCCACACTCTCCCGTGGCTTTAAGCACGTGAGAACCCTCAAAGCCATGATGCAAACATGGCTTGTAGAAGAACAACATGGGCAGAAACGCATGAATGAAAAAGTCCAGTTCCTGGGCAAGAGAAGCAGTGCCTTTGACAAGGATTTTATACACCATATGATGGTGGTTTTGGGATTCAGTTTTAATTTAGTATCAAGGCACAAAATTGAACCTGCGTTTAATTCTCAGCTGAACAGACCAAGAACAAAAACGATGTTCTTTAAACCTTCTTCGGCCAAATACTCCCCAATGAAGAACAGCAAGTATAGACCAGCACACATCAGATGGGTTCAGACCCCACACTAATCCAGGTCTGTTTAACCACGATTATTTGAACAGGCCTTGGCTGTTTTATTGCTTTACTACTATAAATCTAACTCAAGTCAACATGAACCAAAATCAATTTGGTCGATTAACTGCAAGCACTTAAAAAAAAAAAAAGCCCGATAGGTTAAAAGAAACAAACCTAAATCCTTTTGCAGCAAAAATAATAAAATGCAGATTAAATAACGTTTCTCATCTGAGTTACTGACAACCAGTAAAATATCTGTCTTCTTAAACCAAAGCAGTGCTGGTCTGACAGAGCATTGGCAGAGATTGCATGCAGATCCTTACATAGTTATGTCCTCATTTTCTCTAATTAGAAAGTTCTGTTGTCACAAATAATTGACTGACTAAAACATTACATATAAACAGGAGAGGAGGAAGGAGGAGGTCTTAATTCCCTTTTCAAGTCTTGGGGCATGTTGTCCGCAAACTATGCGACTTGACTAAATAAATAAAACGAACCCGATGGCCCCCAGTGAATTTCTCAGTCCATGCTGGGACCAATTTTTGTTGCTGTAAAGGATGTTCTTAGCATCCGGTCTAAATCTACTCTCAAATCCATTGTCTTCTGTCCTCATTTTTTTCCTCTTTTTCTCTTTTTTCTCCTTAATAACAGCTCACACACTGTTCCTTAAAGAAACACCTTCCAATGTTTTAATTATTTTTGCTGCCTTCCCTTCACAAATCCAAGAGTTACAGATTTAAATGCGGAAGGAGAGCAGCCAAAATTTCATTCACAAATAGCCACGTCTGACAATGAGATATCCTAGGGTCAAGCCAACGAGAACCCAGAATTATCAACCAATAATTACCCTTAACCATGTTATTACAATTAACAGCATGCCCTCTACAATACCATGTGTGTGTATGCTGTGTAAGAACACATCCTGATCTTGTTCATGGAATAATTACATGGGCTCCATTCTGCCAAATGAGACTGTAATTAACCCTAATTGCTCAAAACGTAACTTGGCTAATTCAAGGAGATCAATTACTATTAAATGACTTAATAAGACAAATTGCTGCATTAGAGAAGGGGCCGTGCACTGAGCACCCGCCTTTACAGGCAACTGTTTGTGCAAATTCCACAGCCGCGCTTGGGTTTTGCCGTCTTAATGAAGTCGCTCGGCACCAAACTCTCTCGGTGGGTACGTCGTCGCTCTCCCACCACTCCTCGGCACTGACAGGCTGCCAGCTCAGCTCTGAAAGGAAACCAGCGCTGCTTCTTGGGCGCGAGTGAATAATTCTCTTACTACACAACAATTTGATGGGCCATAATCAATCAATCAATAGACAAAGAACGGGGGGGGGGCTTTTCAGCCCAGAAAGAAGTAATGACACATGTTATGACCACCGGCGTCCAAAGAGCTGCAAATGAAGTACAGAGGAGAAGAACTGAACTCAGAGCCATGACGAAAACATGGTGGCAACTCCATGTTTTCAACTCAATGAGCTTGGCCAAGAACGAGGAGGAAAGGAAGTCAGAAAAGATGAGCTGAATTCCTTCTGGGAACACGTCGCCGTTTCCATGAACAATGGGGTTGGAGCTTAGCCACCTAAGGTGCTAAGATAGAGTCAATGGGATGTATGATGTAGGAATTCTTGCTTCAAGTACAATTTGGGAAATTGGCCATCCTTCCCTAAATTTGGGGGGAGGGAGGGAAAAAGATGTAGGCACTTCGAGCCTAATTCTGGGGATCTTTTTGCTTTAGCCTCCAAACTCATCAGCCTGAAAGAGCGTTCAGAGCGGGCACTTACTTGCGTGTCATGCTGATATTCTTGGCTTGTCACTTTGCAGAGCAGGTTCTGGTCCCCCAGATGGTGTGGATGGTTGTGTTGTCCTTCCATTGTAACATGCCAAGCTGTGTCTTTAAGCTGCACTGAAACAAGAACATCATGATGTCAAAGGAAGGAGACTCACAAGGCTGCATACAAGTGGACTGGAGGGAAGCGTCAAAGCTGTCACTTCCTTCAAGGACTGGAAGCAGAAGTCCTTCCCTTCCTCCTCCACAGGCGAAGCTCGGAGGTTGAGTTCTTGGTGTTCTCAGAGCTTGGTTGCTTTCCTGCAGATGGTTCCTTGCCAGCCTCGGGAACATCATCTATGCAGTGATGATGTTACCTAGCTGGTAAAGAAACATCTGCCGGAAACCATCTGAAAAAACCACCAAAGAAATGTCTGCGGGAGAACAGGAAATGCCAGCAGGAAAACAACCAAGCTTGGAGAACACCAAGAACCCAACAGTTCAACCTTTGAAAACCGTCTCTTTTCTACCGCTGGAAGCTCTGATGAGCACATAAACTCAACTTCCTAAAATGCAGTAATAGGAACCCTGGTCCCTTCTTCTCCTAGTGCTGTTCCCTTGTAATTTGCTGGTGGTTAATAACAACCACCCATTAAGAACCTCACAGAGCTTAAGTCGAGGGTGGGTGGGATGGAGCAAGATGGTGGAGAATCGCGCGAGTAGCAACACAGAAATACATAATTTCTCACTTACAGGATGACAGCTAGCCAAGGAAGAAAGCATTTCCCCAAGCAGATCGGCAAAGTAACTTTCAACATGAAGCACAGCATTACAGCTATTACCCCAACCATGTCCACGAACCAAAACAATAAATCTGAATGCTTTGGAAAGAGAAATGGAGCCCGCAACACAAACTAAATGCATTTGGCTGCTCTTGGTCCATGTCTCTGGCTTTTCTGACAAGTATATGCCACTGGCAGGAAATCTCTCCAACTTTCCTGAAGTCAAAATATTTTGTGATGACACAATTATTCATCTGTGCACATATGAGGCCTTTCCACTTTCACACGCATCTCCCAGGCACGATCCGGAGAACGGTCTGAAGCTGCTTAGCGAGGGGAAGTTGTCTTCATCGTTAAAAAAAAAACCACGTGGACATGGAACCGCCAGAAGTGGCCCAGGGCCCACATCTGGGTGGTTGAATGCTGGACACTGGTCAGAATGTTTGGCTGGGAAGCATGGAGATACATAGTCCGACATTAAACTTTCTGTGAAAAAGGGAAAGCGTGGGGAACACAACGGGTTGGCCAAAAAATACAGCCTCCGAAGCAAGCAAACTGCACGTTATTGAACTGAACAAATAAATACACTCCTTGGCTTACTCACTACAGGAAATGATGTCACGGTTACAGCATAAAATCTCCCTAAAGTCCAAATACCAACCAGTTTTATAAACCAGATTAGATCGATGGCACATACCAACCTCTTGAGTCAACAACGCCACTAAATCGACTCCTATTTCAGAAGTGCTCCAATGCCCCCAAAGTCTATCGTGAAGGGCAAAGATGAGAGAACCAACTGGATTTAAAGAAACTCAGAAACGAAACCACAATTCCTACTTCGTCATTTC
The DNA here is from genome assembly GCF_059951505.1 of Python bivittatus. NCBI lineage: Eukaryota > Metazoa > Chordata > Lepidosauria > Squamata > Pythonidae > Python > Python bivittatus. The sequence goes on along the minus strand of NW_028277076.1, from coordinate 1,388,470 downwards.
CCCTGGAGTGGCCAAGGTTTCGCCATCCGCGCCATTGCTTTGCCCCAGATTTGGGGAGACTTAATTCTTCTGCCTGGGAAAGCCCCCAAGTTTGCAAAAAAAAGTACCCATGTCAGAAAAGCTCCAGAAACATTCTGCTTTGGCGAGGTTGGGTTCGGAAACTCCTTTGCTAAGGTGCCTCTGGCACCTTCGTGGCACAGTCCTGGCGCTGGTCCTCACTGACACACGGTCCAGTTCAAACCTGGCAGCTATTCTGGGATGTTGTGGGCAAACCTGCTCTAGGTAGGTGCTTAGCAAGTGCCAGGTCCTTTGATACCCAAGAAAACTCTGTATATATTGTGCTAACTTAGTGTTAAGCCATCTGCCATCATGGCACGTGGAAGTCGGACTATGTCTTAAAGTGACTTGTATATATTTGTGCAAACCCAGAAAAGCTGAATGTGTTCCTGACCTCAGTTAAACTGGATCGGCACTCAGTAATTTATATTTTCATTTTCCAGAGGTTAGTAAACAATCAGGCCTTTGCCAAACCTGATGTTTCAGCGACTTATTTCTGTCCCCAAAGTTCAGGACAGAAATAAATAGCAAAAACATCTAGCCTGACAAAAAGTATGATTGTTTACTACCACCTGAAAAAAAAATCATTATATTTTATTAACCTAGTTTAAACTTCAACAAACTGGGGGGGGGGGTTTACAATTTGGTCGTAACTCCCCTAATCAGGGGTCAGGCATTTCTTTACAGGGTTGAGTGCAATCAGTCTACGTAAGCAGCCAACTCTTTATTTTTAACGGTGGCATTTTCTCGCAACCGAGCCTTTTGCAAAAAGGAAACTGGACTGAACACGTCATCTTTTAGAGAACTATTTCTTCCCTAAGGAGTTGCAGGTAAGGGGTCTGCTCTGGCGTTTACCTGCAACAGAAAGAAGGCTGATCTTTCAAACAGAGCAGTTTGTTCTTTTAAAACCGATCCGCCCATTTGCTTCGCTGAATCTGGACGTTGCTCCCTTTCACAATACTCGTGCTAGTAGGGTTTTTGGAACGTCTACCGTCTGACTGACGCAGACACACCAATTTTCCTTCAAAGTAAATATTGCAGGGAACAAGGCCAAGTAAATCTTTTGCCACCCCCTGCAGGAGCCTGACAGGTGCGCTATGGAAATTAGAAAGGCCCAAGGCGGTTGGAAGCCAAGCCCGGGATCATCCGTTACAGATACCCATCAAAGGAAGCAGCTTCCATTTGTATCTGACGCATCGTGATGAATGCCCACGCTGCATTTTCTTCCCAAATCATGCTCGGTAACAGCTGGGATCAGCTTAATCGGATATAAACATCTACCTTTGGGTGCTCAGATCAAATCCACAGGCCAAATTATTCTCCCTGATGATCAGACAGCGAGAAATACCTTCCAAGCAGAAAACACAGCAGTGCGCTCGGTGCCCACGTGCCTTGCTTCCCTCTGCCAACACGCCTACCTTTTTGCTACATACACCCACCTGTTTTCCATATGGCTGGCACTCGGCTCTCCGGGGCCGGCCACGCAACTGAACAAGAGGAAAGCCGATCGAACAAGCATTTGGGCCATCGAGAATCAGCGCGCACTGAAAATGCTCCTTTTCTTTAATTAATCGGCTGTTTAATGGGGATGGCCTTTTCGTAGTCCTTCGTGCACAGCCTTCGTTTTAAGCCCTCTGAGGGCTGGGGACACAAAAGTCGCAATGGATCTCCATAATGCTCCAACAGAAGAGAGTATCTGTAGCTCGGGGCTGAATGGACTGCGAAGTCCTCGGCGCTCTCTGAGTTGGGCTGTTCGCACTGATGAAGTTGCCTAGTTGGGTAATGAAATGTCTGCAGGCCAACAGCCCAGCTGAGAGAGCACCAAGGACTCCACGCTCAATAACGCTATCCTCCACCATTCCTTCTTTAGCTTCTGCGATGCTGGGGAAAAGCTCAACCAACACAGCAAGAGAGCCGGGGACGGAGGGCCCGCGTGGGCACTATCGACCCTGAAATCTGGATCTGAGAATCTGAGGTGCCCCAGCCATGCCAGGGTTCAAGGCATGAACCGCGCAGCACACCTGGCAGGCAGCTGGTCTAGCCACACCATAATCTGAGTCCAAAAATGAGGGCAACTCGAAGCTATTATGCAACGCAGGCCAAAAAAAAAAAGCCGAGTTTCAGAACATTTCAGGAAAATGTTGTGCAACGGAGCCCCAGCAGAAGGTTCATCCGTGGGACATTCAAACAGGAGAATCTGGGAGGGGAAAGGTATGATCCAGAGACACGCACACCCCCCCGCCCACTCACATTCCCCCACTATCTGCTTTTTGCACCGGAGGTGGAGCAAGAAAAATGGGATCCTTTGTGCGGGGGCGGCTCATTAACAAGTCTTTTAGATATCTTTATCTAAGGCCAGATCGCTGGACTCTGCCTGTTGCGCATCATGTTAGAAAAAATGCAGCTTCGCAAGCTCATTAAAAAAACATCCGCATGTCCCACACAAGCAAAGGGCAGGACGAGGGGGCAGGAATATAATCTGGAGCAAAAGTGGGATTAGGGACAGTGCAAACAACCTCAAGAGTCAAGGATCACAGATATTCCCCAGAACGTGTGGGCGAATGCCAAACCGAGCTGCACTCCACATCTCCTTAACCTTGATGCAGGGTGGGGAAAGAATCCAGTTAGTCACCACCCCACTAAATGCACACTCTCTGGGCCCCCAACCCACCTCTACAAAAGGGAATCCATTCAGACGGTTCCAACAGAAGAGAACCTCTGTAGCTCAGGGTTGAACGGTGGAGTCCTTGGCGCTCTCTGAACCAGGCGGTTTGCCCGATGATGCTGGGTACTGAAACGTCTGCAAGCAAACCACCCAGCTCAGAGAGCGCTAAGGGCTCCATATTAAGAGGGTAGAAGAACATGTCTCTGAGGAGATACGTGGAACTGCAGAGAAGTCAGATGCATTCAACATGGCTCCTTCAATGGTTTTCCTGACGTCTCCCTCGAACTCTAAAGGAAGTTGAGTTTGGTGCCAGGGTGGTGAACTAGGGCCCGCTGCAGTCCAGTTCATAAGAACAGCTTCAGTCAGTCCTGTAAACAAATTGCCCCCCCATTCCTGGGGTGACAGGGAAGCCTAGCATCAACAGAACATGTATGGGAACATTACTAATGTGTATGTGGGGTCATTACTGGATGGGGTCAACCAGAAAGAAAGAACAGCTCATGAGAATGAAAACATTTCTCTTGCAGTTTGGCAGGATTGACCCTGACCTCCTCTCATTTGCCCCAAGAACCTAAGACTCACCACTTTACTGTGATGATGATCAGTGATCCGCACCTTCTAAACCCCTGCTAAAGACCATGCCTTAATTCTACCCCCCCACACTTTTTTATTAAAAAAAAACTTGTTCAGGATTAGGGCAAAATAGCCTAATCCCCATTTACTGAGGGCTCCAAGAAAAAGATTCAAAGTATTTTGAAACCAGGAGCCTCAAAACAACAAGCCTTTTCTCTTCCCATTGCGACCCAATAACGTTTTCTCATCTGCTCGTAAACCATCATCTGTCGAGATGCTATGCAAATTCTCCAATATTTTTAAATCATGGCCCCAACTTGACTCCGCATCATCTCTGGGCTGTGGATGAGGATCATAAGGCACCCACCCTACCCTGGGCAACTTATTTCTGAGCGACTTTTACGGCCTGTCATCTTATCGCATTTATGCCATGAGATCTTGTAGGAATATTTCACCCGCCCCAAAAGCTTTGTCGTTAGCATTCTCACTGCAATTTAGTTGGCTCAACCTTTAAATCCCATCTATCACACTAAAGAACTCTGACAATGAAAGCAATTCTAATATACGCTTCCTCCGTAGAACCTAATTACCAGCTACGTTAGACAACCCTGCCTTTCTCCCTTCCCCTTGTAACACAAGCAAACAGTCAAGACAGAACCAGCCTTTAGACTCTCACGTCTACCTAACCTGGTCACTGGAAGCAGACAGACACTGTCCAGCACTTGGCAAATATGCCTGAACCGAACAATTAAGCCCCTGACAGCCCTTTCAAAAGCAGAGAGTATTTACTGTAAACGCCTGACAAGTCTGAAGTCTTCTGCGTGCCTTTCTCGGAAGTCAACACAAGATGACTCAAAACTGCTGCAAACAAAGCAGTTTAACAGGAAGAATGTGCAAAAGGAAGGCAATCGCACATCCCTTTAAGAAATGAAGCACTTTCCAGAGAAAAGCAATAGAGACTCCGGGTATCTTGCACGTCGGGGAGAAGTGTAAGGTATTATTCAGTCTTGAAAAGTTGGACAAGACTCGTCCAGACCAGAGAACGGCCTTCAACTAATTTTGCTTTGACTGTCTGTCCGTACTGTGGTAGAGAGAGAGAGTTTTGGGACTTGAGATGTAGAAGTTCAGAAATATTCAAAGTCTTGTTCACATCCTCCCTCCTCCTTCTCCCTAATTATCCAGCTGGGCTTCAAGAAGTGCAAACTTCTTGAACAGAGACAAGCTTGAATCTCCTTGAATGAGCCCCATTTTAAGGAAGTATCGGACGCCTTAGAAACAACGATAGACCCTACGTTCTAAAATCTTCTTAACTGTTTAGAAGTGGGAAATGGCTGGCCAAAAATCAAGAATAGTGCCTCTGTTCTTTTAACAGGAAAGACAGTTATCTGGGGCATTCTGTGGAGCCTTATCTCTCCAAAGCAAAATGCTAAGACGTGGGCAAGATGGCAAACATTATTCATCCTGAAAGCTTAACCCCATAGTTACAAGAGGCTCATTAACCGTCTAAAATCTCCGGAGCGGGTAACGGGCACCAAATCCAGATTCAAAGCTGAACAAAAAACACGATGAAAAGTCTGCATCTTTCCCGACTTGCGGTAACATTTTTCAGTGCTGCAGCGTGCAGAACTGTTGAACGTGGAAGCCTTTCCAGGATCCAGAGTGAGGTTGCAGAGTCTAAGGACCTGTTTGTCTTCTCGACTCAGACAAACCTTAACAGGCACCTAACGCTTTGCACCTTCACTCTGCTTATATACAAGCCCTTGCCTCAGTGTTTGCATAGGCAAGCTTGATCGCAGTTAGATAATGGGGAGCGAAACCATGACAAAGAATTAAACCTTTTTATTCAACTCCGAATTCTACTCAGAATGATGCAGCAGAGATGGCCTCAACGCCCCCGCTTACTTCCTCATGGCTCATAACCGCAACTGAGGTTGATCCAAGGTGGTTTGAATTCTCTGCTCCATACCTGGAAGCTACCACAATGGACCAACCAATGTAATGTGGCTCATAACTAGCTCGCAGCTGTCAATAAAACAACCAGCCTATATTTAAGTATTCGTGCCAAGCTTCCCATTCTGTTTGAAATAAATTCCCCACTCAGCTCATGTTTACGTTCCTGCCTTTAGTCAGCAAGATTAATCTTTCAACAGAAATACAGTAAGATGTTTCCACACTGTGTTCATTCACAAAACAACAAAAAAAAGCTCCAGCGAATTCCACTTCTTTTCAGACAGTGACCTGGTGGGTGTGCTGTAAATCTCCCTAGCATAACTTCAAGCTGCCAAGACATGCCATCCATACATATTTGGGGAGCCTAAATCAAGGAGAGGTCTTAAATCAGCATTTTGGGGGGAGGGGAGGAGAGGAGGCTGATTAACTCACTGACCAAGATCCAGATCCAACGGCACAACCATTCGCAAGGCCTTCCAGAGGGTCACCTAGTCCAGAAAAATCAGTTTTGCTGGAATACGCTCCAAGGATTGTCTGTGGACATGGATGGGATCTGGATCCAAGGGTTTTTATGTGCCCTTTCTTCTAATGCCTGCTCCTGAAATCTGCTGCCCTCCCCCTCAGGAATCCCACTTTCTTCTCTGTTAACAAGGAAGTCTACAAGGATCTAATGAGCAAATGTTTATGGCGTCCACTGTGTTTCTAAATGTGGTTATCTGTGGGATCTGCTGGGGTTTTCGCTTGTTACTGTTGTTCTAGTATTAGTCATGGTTTCACTGTTTGTTAATCAGTTTGGATGGATTCCTTATTGGCTTCTAAACTTCCCAATGCAAGTCCAATTGGAATGCAAGTTATAATTTAACTAGGTGCTTGCTAATTTGTATCCATCAAATTACCATTGTAAAAAGGAGCAATGCTTTTCACGTGCCACACCTTTTCCCATTAAGGAAGGCTGCTGTGCACTTTGGCCTCGATATCAGACCAAAAATTCATCTGGTGGGGCTGCTTAATTGAGTAGTTGCACAAATTATTGTCTGGCATCAGACCCTATGAATGGCAGTTTCTATTCTTTCAATAACCACCTTGTCTGTGAGAGTATCCCAGTGCAGACCCCAGCTGCTAAGGGGAAAGTCTGGGAAAACTTTCCTCTGATACCTTGGAGAACCTCTTACCACAGTACTAGAAATAAATGAACCAACGTGGGATAACATCACATTTCAAAGGGAGCCCCAAGATCTGAACAGGAACTTGGGAACTGCTGTTGTAATGCTCAGTTGTCTTCCTTGATAGACTAAATGTTTACGCAATTCAACTCCTCCGCAATAATTTATGAAAAGCAACCATAACTCTACCTTCAAACAAAAGGTATGTAAAAATGCAGACTTTATGTCATTACCACTACATCTCACCTTACATGTTACACCATTTATGATTCAGTAAATCTATTAATATAACTCTTGACTATGTCCATGAGACAGCCCCAATCATTCTCCACAAATTCCTCTAGAAGAATGAGGTTGGCAGGAACCCTTAAAAATGTATTTTAGTTCACATTTCAGCATTTGCATGGTCCCGAAACAGAAAAATAATGCATCTGAGATTCCAATCAGATATAGATCCTGCATGCAATGTCTCATTTCTTTGAAATAAAGGTGGGATATGCTCCTTTTCTAGAACCAAAAGCATTCCCTAATCTCATTTGGTGTGTGCCAAATCACATCTCGGACTTTTGAAAATCCTTTCTCCCATAAAGGAAACCCAGATTAAGCATCAAAGAGACTTCAGCGCATTTTTAACCCTTTATTAGTTCAAGGAAATGGTGGAACCAGGAGGTTATCTCTACACATTCAGCTTTAAGTCTTTGTTTGTGATGGGCTAAAGGTTGGATTCCACCATCCTCAGTCTTGAAAGGTCTTAAAAGTGATTTTGCAATAATGTTTTATGGAGCAGGTTGGGTGCATTTTTGCACGGAAATGCAAACAATGAAGCTTCAACTGCTATAGCAGAAACCAAAGAATCTATATTCTATATTTCAGAACTACAAGCCCAGAAACACTGGCCAACCCCATCACCTTCAAGTTTATATAGGGTAGAAGGACACCCCAACCCAGAAGAGAAGTCTCCCATTCTTTACTGGCTGTTGACAGTACGAAAGTGAAAAATATTGCACCTGGTTACTCCTGTCTATCTGAAGATCAGGAAGGAAAGGGAAAGGAAAGACAAAAAAGATTTGTGGGAAGACAAACACAAGGCCTCTCCTTCATGAGAACGTGCTTACACCACCCTTGATGCTGAAGGAACAAGGATGCCTTTGAGTTATAAATGCTGTTCTGTCAACCAACACAACAGTCTCTAAGAACGTTACAGAAGTTGCTCCATGAGAAAGAATCTGTTTTCCATGGAAAAGAAAGGAACTAGAGCAGCAAATCCTGGGGGAACTTATTAGATCCTTGAAGAGCCACGGTGATGCCTGAAACCTGCTTTTGCCAGCAGAAGATTCATCTTACATGGATACAAAGTACTGCCAGGAGAGAGGAAGACCCCGAAGATTAGACTTCAACGTTCTCAGATAATTGAAGAAATGCATCTTAGTAGCGAATACTTAGCCTGCTCATAATTTTGCTGCATTAGACTTTTTCTTAAAACTTGCTACCGCCATACAGGATGAATGGCATAATTCCCCTTTGCATGTGGTTCTATCCTGACGTTCACGGTCAGCACGCTGAATCAAGCTTTGGGTTTCCCTTCCTCTGAGCTTACAACTGAGATCCTACAAAGGAAGCAAAGTGCTTCCAAAGGAGGAGAAGAGGAGGTGTTCTTCCACCATAGCTGTCTTTTCTTAAAATAAAATTTCACCACAAGGGGAGAGATTCCAAACTGCAAAAGACCTTCTGCTGAGTTTTGAAAACGATTGTTGTCCAAACAGGATGCAGGCAGAAAAGTTATACAACATTCTCCAGGGCAGGACAGTGAAATTCCTGCTAGTCTCCCAGATTCCCACACTCCCACATAATAAACTTTTACTCGGGAACAGAGGAGGGAAAGATTACTGCAGCCACAGCATTCTGTGAGACAAGAGTGCATTCATACACAATTTCACTTTTTTCCCCCTTCACCGTGGCTACTTAATAGAAAAGTTTCTTGATTTTTCCTTTTCTCAAGCCTGCACCGAGGAAATAGCATTCTGAATCATATCGGCACCACCGCCATGATCCTTGTGGATGTGTTGAACGATCCATACCTGGTCGGGACCTTCAGATGGACCTTCAAGCCCTACATCTGAGTTTGTAGATTGATGGATGACTTCTGCTGCTGGGCTTCCCTTGGCTACACACTTGTGGTGGGGTGGGACTGAGCAACGTTCGTGCTCATGATGCTTCCACCTGAACCCTTGGAAGAGACCGGCCATTGCTCTAAAACAATCAACAATCTTGTTGCATTGCATCAAAAAAACCCAACAACAATACCCTACCACCAACTTTTGTAGACCTCTTCATCAGTTGCATGAAGGATTTATCTTCAGTGAAGAATAGATCCATAGTTGGGTGAGAAATGCTAAACGGTAGGGGCCGAAATAAATTTCCACAGTGATATTCACACCAGTTACAGCAAAATAATAATTTAAAGAATCCTAAAAGTCCCCAAGAACAAAACTGAAGGCAAATTCTGCTCAAGATACCTGACAACCCTGGAAAAAAGTTACCGATATTCCAAAAATAACCAGGCGATGGCAAACCCCCCTATCAGTTTATGCCCTGTTTGAGGGCATCAGCTAATAAGCATATATACATTTTTGTTGACAAAGAAGCAAACCCAAAGAATCAAATCTGGTTTTTTTTAAAAAAATAAAAATCTCCACATTGTGATTATTAGATGGTTCTAATAACCCTACAGCTGACAAGATGTTATTAATTGGAGTAACTGACCCCTAAAAACAGTTAGAAGCGTAAATCAGTTAAAACATTATTCTATAAATATCATAAAGATTAAGAGATCTTTACTATCCACCCAAGAAGCTCTTTCGCTAGGAGAATGATTGTGGTGGCAGCACAGAATATTTACTGGGTAGGAATGCCGTTAGCATATACAGCTTGTGCTGACAGCATTATCATTCTTAATCCTCCAAAAAGCTGAAAATCATCACTAAGATTTTCCAGACTGATTAAATACAGTCTGTGAGGGATGGGGAGAAGGCATCTCTCACTCTTTGGGCTGTATTTTTCTGCCTTCACTTTCTAGCCAAATGAGGTTTTGAAAGATCCCCCTTAACCCATTTCCACATCTTATGCTAACAGATCCTTCTTTTCTTGCAGGACTTTGAAACACGGATTGCCAAATTGGGGTGGTGGAGGGAGTTCTTGATGGATTTTCTGGGCTGGTTGCTCGATTTGAATGAGCCCAAGACAAGACATTGTGAAAAGCAACCTCTGGGTTTTACGACTGGGTTCTCCAGCTTCCGCCATGAGATCACTTCTCCTAGAGATGCCTCAAGAGCTAAAGAATGGCCATGTTCACACGTTGTGATCAGCCAGAAGGGAAAGGAAGAGAAGATGCCTCCAGCAAAAATAAGAAGTGAACAGGATATGAACTTGCAAGTATGCAGAGAAGATTACAATCTTCTTAACTCATCCCAATCAATTAAGACTCCAGGCTGGGAACAACACAGAGCAAAACAGCCACAATCATGAAGCAACCGCCCAACTTAATGTAACAGAAAGACAATGATGGCACCCACCATCAGCTAGGACCAAAGGCACGTGGGGACAGTAGGTTTAATGAAGTCCAAGGAGTGATGGGACCAGGAGTATCTGTTTCTAAGCATGGGGCTGCCTAGCTCACATCCCATGTACCTCTTGATGCGTGGGGACTCCCAGCAGACCCTTTCTAGAAGTTCAGGCAGATCCAAGTGTAGCAAGATGGTGGTCAAGAGCAAGATGGTGTATAATGTACCAAGATGCTACGCCACATACAGCTTAATAGCTCTTGACCAGCTTGCACCCAGAAGGAAACTGGCCATTGGGGCAGCAAGCTTAACACCGGTGTCATTCTACAGTGGTCTCACCAGCAGCCTGGCTGCCATGGCTCATGCCAGCTGCAGATGCCAAGTGGCAGAGAAGAAGAAGAAAGGAGAGGAACCATGGAAGCCAAGAAGGCACCCTTCGAGGAAAAGAAGTCCTGAACATCTGGCTGCTCCCGATGGGAGGACCAGAAGGACGTTCCACCTCCATCTCTTATTTTCTTGCAACTGATCTCAAAGCATGCACGGTTGAACAGCAAAGAGATCCCCCTCCCCGGGCCCCCGGGTTTTCTGGACTTAAAACTACCAACCCTGGCAAAATGGGATGGGCTGATGTGATCTATAAATAAAGGTAAGTTGACCAGAAGGCAACCAGGTTTGTTTGTTTTTTTAAAAAAAGACTTCTTAGGAACATGCCTAGAATCACTTGCATGGTGAGATGGGCAGCATATGCAAATCTGAAAAATAAATAAATAAATAAATAAATAAATAAATAAATAAATGCGATTAAAAATAAGGACACCGAGAAAACCAGCAGAAGCAGGAAGCTGGTCAGGGACCTGGCAGACCGCAATGAGCAGAAGGAAGAGGGGTTTTTTTCTGAGAAACTGAATCTTGAATTAATCTGCATGGTGGATGAAGATTGGAGGCAACGCGAAGCCTGTGCCTTAAGATGTGAGCGGCCCCCGCACTGACGAGAACGTTGGGCAAACCACTCTCTTTGAGCAAAGAACGTGTCCAAATAAATAAGAAGCTACAAATTTAGGGGTGTTATTCAAGGATTACTCGACTACTCTCCCATCGTTGCGCTGGGCTGGAAACATCTGGCTGGTCCCTGTGGACGAAAAGCAGGACGAGATCACCCTTCTTTGAGATCCAGGTCTCTGGCGTCATTCCAACTGTCTGCAGACCGCTGAAGAAGAAACATATTTTCCCTGGATTTGGGGAGGGGGGCCCCGACAACACTCTTCGAAGGGAACTCAAGAGTCTGAGGTGTTTTACAAATCCACCCTGCCCCACTTTTGGGGCCTCATTCATCAGAAGACTGCCCTGGGCACTCTGGGGAAACGTTTTAAAATGCCGCCCTCCTGTCCCTCCTCCTGGGTCATGCGACCAGTTTACAGACTCTCGCTTGAAGTGCCTCCTTCTCCTCAAGGAGGTCTGAGCCTCGTCAACACTGATGACTTCTGATCAAGCAAAGACCCACCCTAAAAGCAAAGGCCGTGTTTTTCAGCCCCATAAGCAAGTCCCCTTTTGTCTTCCTACCTCTGCAAACTGGCATGTTGCTGTCAGGTTTTCCAGCCCCCCTCCCGCCCCAAAGTACCTAGACATAGTCATTTGCAAGGTCTTGCCACAAGCCCCATGTTTTCATTTTTTCCCCCCTGTAAAGCCTTCCTTCCTCTTTAAATATTCCTTCCCCTTGGCACGCAGATACTCAGGGCACGCTCAGAGTCACTCTTCGGTACGAATCCGAGCAGCGGTGGGAAGGGGAATTTGGAACTTGAGCAATCCTCCGCCACCTGGGCCAGAGGAAGGCGGCTGACTCACAGACACGCACCGACAAGCAGAACCTCAGTTCCCATCTCCGGCGTGTCTCGTGAAAGATCTGCGGCTGCACGATGGCATCTGCTGGAGCAACCCAAGCTCTTCCAAACACCCTTCCCTCTTGGAAATTTACAGAGGCTGGCTGCTCCAAAAGCTGATGGCCGTTTCTCACCAAATAAACCAAGAGGCGGAAACAAAAATAATTAGAGGATGGCACACAGCACAGCCCTCTGGAAAAGGGAACGCCCGCAGCCCTCGGGGTGGGCGGGAGGCTTCTACCTGCTCAAACGCACCCTGGGCTGGGCTAAGAGGTCCTTTACCTCTGCCATACAAAGCCACCCAAACATATCATTTTGTGGGCAGGCAAAGAGGTGCACCTTCCTCTGCCTGCCCCTGCTTTTACATACAGGGAGTTCCCAATTTAAGACTGAGTTCCATTCCCAAGGTCTGTCCATAAGTCGAATTTGTGTGTAAGCCGGAACAGGATTATTGGAAGATACTGTATAAGTAGTATTGTGCAACGAACTTGAACCATTGTGGATTTAACTCGAATTTTGCTACAACTGGCTCCATTCTTAATGATGGGTCGTCCGTAAACTGGGCGTTCTTAACCCGGGGACTACTTATAACCAAAAGGAGCTATTTCTTCCCTTTCACTGTCCAGGTAAGAGGGCCCCTTGAAGTTCATAGTACCATTAACTCTCTGTGATTTTGCTACTGAAACAACAAGAACTTTGCTAACTGGGACTTCGTATGGTGTCAACACGCTGGCCTGTGCAGAAGTCTCCCCTTCGATAAAACGGATGTTAGATTTGCTCCTTTCGAATGTTTACAAGACAAGTAATTACAAGACAAGGAAAGAGGCTGGCTATTATTTAAGCTTCTTTAAAAGTTCTGTACCGTTTTTGTTCAGTACAAGCATGAACAGAAAGTGAACAGGCTTATTTAGATGAAATGGTTTTTAAAAATCTAAGCAAGAGGAATTTTTAACAAGGTGTGGTATGTTACCTGCAAAATCCACATTTAGCAAAGCGATCTGCACTTATAAATCCACGCTTTAAAAAAGGAGCTATAAATTGTGTGGTCAGCCTCTTGACTCAAAAATAGTTATGTGTGTCTTGCATTGTGTCACACACCTTTAAGGTTTAGCTGCAATGTTTAGAAGGCTGCAAAGGGTGGTCTCCAACTGGACAAAGCCAGACCTTGAGAATTGGAGAAATATATTGCAGAAACGAACCGGTTGCAGATAGCCTCTGATGGCGTGCTTCGAATGGTCAAAATCAGAGCCACTCTTCGGCACAAAGGGGGGAAAAATTCTTCCATTTTGCAAGGGTTTTTGTTCTTGCAAAAATAATACTTCCCTCTGTGCTATCCAACAGAGAAAAAAAATTCTCCTGACCCCCCTCTGCAAGACGCATACTTTCACTGGCAGGAATCTCCATGATCAGATGGCTTAGCACACATAACGTTGGAAACCTTTCTTGTTCACGTCTGTGCTCTGCAAGAACGTGCAAAATTTAACACACGCTTCACCTCTCTACTGCTGTTGGGAAGGCTGAGAAGTAAATATAGAACGATCTGTTACCTCCAGAGATTCTTTTCACAACAAGCAATTACACACGTACCGGTGCTCACCCCTCGGCTCCCCAACAAAACCCAGGAGAGAAAACTCTTCAAGCGGATGGGAAGACTGAAAACTAAAAGACATCCAGTGCCTTCATTTTTTGAGCCCTTGTGTTTAGAATAACGGCGGCCTGTCAGATTCCTTCTCTCCATTAAGAGGGACACGGATGCGTGGATAGCTTCTCACCTTGGAGGATGCACGAAATAACAGCTGCATCGCACAAACTCTGTAAACAGAAGTTAATCTGAACGTGGGCCAGTTTTAAGAGGACCAAGCATGAAGATCAGGAAGATCCACAAAGCGGCAATTTTTAAAGAATCACTTCTCAGCAGAAGTTTCCAGTTGATCTGAGCCCTTGAAAACTCTTGATGCACGTGGTTTGGTGTGTATTTTAAACTGAGATGCTGCGCACTTTATACGAATCTTCAACGCCTCTCTCGACAATGCATACGTGAAAGAGATGTAACCACGGTTTAAAAAGTGATATTGTTTTACTGGGCACGCAAAATAATCTGTTCTATCAACAGACTTGTAAGGGTAATCCATATAAATCTGACATGGGATTATTGACATATTCTGCCTTTCACTAAGCATCATTCCAAGGTCTACGTGAATTTCCAAATCTGACAAATCCTGTTTCAGAAGATGACATATTGTACGACGCTACAGCCTTACTTGCGTTATTTCAAACTGGACGGACACAACTATAAGAGAAACCTTAGTGATCAATTTCATTTATCATTATCCTACACGTGGCCTCATTAGCAACCAAGTAAAATTTCGGAGCACCTTCCCTGAGTGTACTGACCAAATAAGTAAACTTGGAGAATCTAACATGCTGGAGCATGCAATAACTTTGCTAGTGATTCTGACCCAACACACGTGCCAGGAAAAAACAGTATCCTTTTCATTAGCAGTTTCAAGCATTGTTTCCCTAAAAATATTGGCTTTCACTGGCATATCAGAGCCTTCAAACTGTCAGTACGGTGACGATTAACATTTTTTAAAAAGCATGAAAATCAATCCTATTGTCATTGCACCTTTCAGTTACTTTATTCTGAATACGGAAAGAGCGATACCATTTCCTTTCTACTTTACACATATCATGGGGCTAAGGAAAGCTTCTTCCTCAAATGTGCATAAAAACATTATTTAGGGGGGAGATAAATTGCTGGGACTTACTGTAATTGCCCAGGTAGGAATGGGAGTCATTGTTACTGTTCCGATTTGGGCAATTAGCAATCACATGAAGGTCATCTTCACTTAGTTAAAAATCTCATTTCCCCCTAATTGTTTCTTTTCCATTTCCCTTCCCACCCCTGCTCCCCTCCACCCCCTTATGCTCTGCATGAAACCCTGCAGATTACGGCAAAACACCAGCTTTAATTTCAAATAACCAGAAATAGAATCCACAGCCCTCTTAATCCTAAAACGAATTAGCATAACATCTGTGACTTTGGGTTGAGGAACTACATGAGAAAGTCATTCTGTAGAAGAACAACAAAGGGTGTCATTCATCCTGCCAAAAGGAAATCTGCTTCCCAAACTGGGAAAGATCTGTCAGATCCCTTCCGTTGTCTATTTCAGAAGTCGAGGAATTGCTACTGCGTTCGTGGGTTTAATTTCCTTTAGCAGCGTACCCCATGTACCTTGCAGTCGAACATATGGATGAAATCACCCTCCAGCTATAAAAACAGCGTAAATCAACTCGCATTTCCAACTGAGCGCATTTGTTAAACAAAGAAACAGGGAGGAAGCAGAAGAGGGTCAGGTGCTTTTTAAAATGAAATGAAATGTAGCCATAGCCACTACAGGAACTTAAAGTGATGAAGCTAAAACTTCACCAGCTCAGCTTCTCCAAAGACCTTCATGGCACAACCGTGGCCTTTTCTCCAACGGCCTGACAACCAAGAGAGACTTCCGCGAGAAATCCAGGAAGGGCGATTCAAACTGACCAAGCCATTCCTTGAAGGTGTGACCCAGTCAGCTGATTTCCAGGGGATCCCCTCAGGGCTGGCTTACTTTCCTGCCCGGCCTGCAATGCCTTCAATCTAGATTTTGATCGGGGCGACATATATTCAGAGGCGGGGCCAATGCAAGCAGGTGGTGGAAGACTGGATTTGTCCTCGGTGTAGAAGGCCAGATAATTCCTTGCATGGATTCACAAGAGTCAGCCTTTTTCTTTTTAAGGGCAACGCTAGTGCAAGGAGAAACTAAAACACCCGGGCGGAACAGATGTTTCAAGGCAGGTTTAATTAACATGGACGGGCTTTCTGGGCCCTTTCTAAAATAAGAACAGGACGACTAACAAACAGTCCAGGCCTTGGAGATGAAGATAAGGGTCCTACAGAGAAGCGCGATCCCAGGGAGAGAACAATCAGATCCAGGATGACTTTCTATTCTGCTTGCACCAGCACACAGGTCCCCCCATCTACTTATCTGTGGCTCAGCTAGGGAGAGAAACGGGGGCAGCCCCAAGCAACCACAAGCAAACACAGCACACCCATGCGCAAAACTGTGCCATCTTCCCCAGGGTCTGTAGAGTCCCGTTAG
This sequence comes from Python bivittatus, assembly GCF_059951505.1. Classification (NCBI taxonomy): domain Eukaryota; kingdom Metazoa; phylum Chordata; class Lepidosauria; order Squamata; family Pythonidae; genus Python; species Python bivittatus. Next base: position 1,372,486 of record NW_028277076.1, on the reverse strand, counting down.
CCGGAAAGTGAGATAGACAGATAAAAAAACCTGCAGGAGGATCTAAAGGCTTTGCTTTTCTCTTAGAGCCATCTTCTATTCTAAGGTCTTTCGGAAGTGGAGGCAGAGGCACCAGTTCCAACTTAAAACAAGAAAATGCTAATACCAAACCACACGAATTACCCAAACGTTAGCAAAATTTCAAGCGCGCACTGGTCCTGAAATAACTCATATGGACTGCCACGAGCGAGGGTTGGCCAGCAACGGCAGAGGGGTACAAAGAGAAGATTGTCTCACAGTTTATAGCAATCTTCTTCCTCTAGTTATTCCCCCGTTAATCAAAGAACAGGAGACAATGAGATTCATCGCTCATGTGGCGCCCTTTCCAAGAGCATTAGAGGATAAGGAGATATTGACGTGGTCTCAGAGACGCATCCTCAGTCCAGACTGGCCTGCTCTGATCTAAGCTATAAGGTAGCTTGAAACCTACTAGTAGAGGAATAAATGATTAGCCACCACAAAACCAAAGTTCCCAATTCCCAGTTCAGGGGGCAAGAACAACCCCAAGGTTTCCTTTTCCAACCCTCACCATTCAGCTCTTCAAACCTCATTCAAAGGTAGGTTTCCCACTTCTGTATCCTGGGATTCATCGGGGGTCGTGTTCAGCTCCAGGACCCCAGAATCCTTCTGCTGGATCTGACTCAGTTTTGAAAGAATGGTTAGGTTTTTTTTAAGCAGGTCTGGCAAACGTCATGTCTGAGCTAAGCTGTTCTTTCTGCTGGATCATTTCTGTTCCCAGCTAATCTTTCTGAAAGTCTAATAATGAACCTGTTTATTAGAAAGCCCCCATTTGATACCACTGCTCTTTACAGCATAGATCAATCTCCTTCTCAACTCTTAGACTTTTTTCTATCTTCACAGAACAACCCCGGGAACGGGGCCCACCTGGGACAGGGCAAAATCACTTAAGAGGCTTCGGTGCCCTTCCAAAAATGAGTTTTAGAAGGCAAAACTCCCGTATCTGATTCTATCGCCCTTAACTCCTAGAAACTTGCTGGGGACAGCAAGGCATTACTCACACGGGCCCACAGCACAGCCAACTATCTTCAGAGGTCCAGAATTATCCCCTAAATGATAATGCCTCGTTCACATTTTAGCCCAGGATTAAGAAGAACCCCTGTGGATAAGGTTTATACCATCTGGAGAAAAACCATACAGATACACGTACTGGACAAACATATTTATCTATTTCAAGAATGTATGCAAAGAGAAAACACCCATTAGCCCCGCTGCTATCCAAACTGAGAATCATCATTATGAAGATGGGTCCATGCAAATCTATCTAACCTCCCTCAATGGGGAAGAACAGCTGGGACAAAGAGGTGGTGTCGTCAGTTATTTTATTTTAATTATTTTATTTAAACTCTAGAGTTAATTGCCCACACATCTTCGGAGACCGATTCCCTTTCTTCCCTCTGTCATTTCTGGTTTTAAATGATCATCCTACTGGCAAGATCCATTTGAAACTGGTTGGCATAAAAGTTCTGGAAAGATTATTGTGAGTAACCACATTCCTAAACCTCATATTAAGCTGAGGTTTATTGGCTTAGAAGTACGGGGTTTCACTATGGGATGGTGCTGGAGAAATCCTGTTAGTCAGCAGAGGCCTGTGTGGACAGCCAGTGGATAGAGAGGACATGATAGATGGATAGAGAGAGAGGGAGAGATGTTTACAGCAATTTAACCAGAGAGTTTCTTCCTGTACTAGCCTCCTCCAGAAAAAAACAGGTGTGTAAACAGATCTCTCTGCCGTGTCATATATACATAAATCAAGCCATAGGAAAGGAATCCCACCCCAACCTCGGGTGACAGGAATGAAGAGAAACCTGTCCCAAACAACGTACAGGTGAGGCCAGAGGCCTCCAGCGACACGCCAGCCACATGGAATTAACCTTGGAAACTTCTGGACCAAATGCAACAGGGCCACATCTCCCAGCGGAAACTCGCTGTAGGCTCAGCTTTACTGCCACGAGGTGACCTGCTTTGGACAAAACCCCCTACTCAGCCGATCTCTCCTTACTGCCTGCTGATCCGTGGGTGACCGGCTGGCAGAAGGTGGGGCCGCAGGGCCAGAGGGCTGCTGCAGAGGAAGCGGATCCTCCCCAGGGAGGAGATGGGGTCATGATCACACAAACACCCCCGCAACACCAAGAGGTCCCATCTGTGCTGCATCGGCCGGGCTGGACCACGGCCACCAGCCCAGCCACTCTCCCTGCCACGCCGATTTCCTACCCGATTATTCCACCCAAGATGCAAACTGGTGGGATCTTTTGATTCGGGGGTCCTTTCCTCGGCAGGGCCGGCTGAGAAAAGTGGGCACGAAGCAGTTAAAGGAGGCTAAACCGCAGCCTTGTCAACCCCCCCAACCGCCCCCCCCGGTTACCCCAACGAAAGATATCGGGGCGATGCCAAGCCAGCCGGCCTGCCCTCCCCAGGACCGCAAAGCGATGCGGGGGGCAATAAGACAACCCACCTTAAATCAGATCAGCGCGGCAAGTCCTTGAAAACAATGGGCTGGAGAAGGAAAAGGCATTTCGGGGACGGGGGAAGAAGCGGCGGCAGAGGCATGACTGACAGACGAAGAGGGAAAGTCCCGCGGAGGAGCGCCTCCTGGGGGAGCGCGGCGCTGACCCCCGAGCCCCGGCGGCGCTGTGACTCCCGGGGGGAGCCCGGCGGGGACGAGCGGGGTCCGGCTCCTGGTCCCGCGGCCACCGACGCCAATGGCCGCGCGAAGCCCCGGGGAGGAGTAACGTTCACTCGAGGAACTTCGCCGCGCCCGGGACGGCGAGCGGGGCCCGGGGAGGGCGGGGCGGCCCCCCCGGGATGCCGGGGAGGGGGCGTGGCCAGACCCCGCCCGCCGCCGCGGGCCCCCCGGGCCTCGCGCCCCCCGCCCGCGCTTACCTGCCAGCCGGGCGCCCTCCGGGCCCCTCCGGCGACGGCGCTGCCCGCTTGCCCCGCGCCTCTGCGGCGGCTGCGGCTGCGACGGCGGCTCCGGCCGGGTCGCTCCAGCAGGCGGGCCAGCGGCTGCCGGACGCAAGTTCGCCCCACTCCCGCGCGCGCCCCCGCGCTGGCTGGCTCCTCCGTCCGTCCCGCCGGCCGCGCGCTCCCGCCCCCGCACGACGGAGGGGCCGGGCGCCTCCGGCTCGCACGCCACGCCACGCCGCGCCGCGCCGCGCGCGCCCCCGACGGCTCTCCGGCCCCCAGCTGCCACGCAGGCCGCCGCCGCCGCCGCTCTCCTCGGGAACGAGCGCGCACGCGCCAGGATCCGGGGGGGAGGACCCGAGGGGGCGGGCCGCGGGGCGGGCCGCGGGGGAGCCGTGCGCGCGCGCTCCCGCCCGCCGGCCGCGGCGGTTGACGCGGGGCTCGCCTGCGCGCCCGCCCGGCGGCGCGGCGCGGCGCGGCGCGGCCCGGCACGCTCCCCGCGGCTGCGGGCGCGGGGGCCGCCCTTCTGGCCGGGCAGCCGCCGAGGGCCCCGCGAGTGGGCGGGCGGCGCTGGCTCCGGGAGCCGGGCGGCCGAGCGAGCCCGCTTCTGGCGCCGCGCCGGTGCCCGGGGCGCCGATCGCGGGAGACGCGGAGCGAAAGGGCGCGCTCCGCTCGGGCGAAAGTTTCCGCGGAGAGCAACAGAGTGTTCCCGGGACTTCCGACGAGGCTCTTGTTACTTTGGCCGCAACAACTGTAGCCTTCTGGGCTTCCGGAAGGTTTTCCGCTCGAGGCTCAGCGCTTGCTGGCGCACCGCTGCGGACATTCCTCGCGTCTCTTCCGCGCTGGCGCTCAGAAATGCGCCCCGGGAGGGTCGGGCGCCCCTTGCTCAAAGCCAACCATTCCGGTTATTATTATTCTTCCCATTATTTGCCTTCCAATCCTGCTTTGGCAGGCCGGGCCGACAGCTACTCAAACACTGCTATTCCCTCCAGGTTCACTGTATGTCTTGGTGGAAATTTTGCTTTATTTTATTATTGCATGGGGTTGTAAACCCCCCTTCCACCTTCCTCCACCTTGAACAAGGCGACCACCCGGGATTTCTGCAGCTATACAGGATCTGGGGGAAGGCAGATTCGGGTGGAGCCCTAACAATGCAAAATTAATCCTGTTTGGCTTCAGCGCACATCCTGCCATAGGAAAATGGGAAGTTGCCGTACTGACGCTTAGCTCAGGCAACCACGGTCTTTGAATCAGCATTCATCAGAGGAGAGGCCTATAATTTTTGCATTCCAGTTGATCTCTTGCTAATTGTACAGTGGCTGAGCTGGGAAATGCACACAAATTAATTCTCCTGCAATTACTGCATTAAGTATTCATGCTAAGTCATAATATCCTTTGTTTGGGTTTGGCTCTGCGAACAGCCGCTGAGGTTTTGTAAGCCCCGGTTTATGGCTGATTACGCTGTGCCCTCCTTGCTAATGGTAGTTCTGCCATTAACCCTGGCTAAGCAGGCCCCGGTTTAAGTATCGTGGTAAAGCAGAGCAGAGGATCGCATTAAAACTGATGCTGACAGATGGTGAATGCAACTTTATTAAATAAGGCTGAGGAAATGCTGGCATGGTGAAATGTCAGAGTTACACCAGGCTGAAAATCACAGGATTTTGAAAAAAGGAACACGCCACAGTTGTATCACGGAGGCGTTTCTGTGGTTGCTCCTTTCAGAATTAGCAGAAAGTTGGGTGCTAATACATTTCCAACAGCCTTTTCAGTAATCACGAAAGCTAGCGATGAGGTAGATAATGTCGTTTTGAAATTCATGTCTCCTTCATAAGAGGAATCCGATTGCTAAGAAAGGACTGTGTGCGTCCGAGGGAGGAAAAACTCCCAGAGATGAGTGAGGGTGAGTTCACTGAAAACTCAGCACCATCCCTGGAAGCAAAATATTCCATTTTAAGCCAGAACATTTTGAACGATCTAGAAAATAAATGCCAGCATGAGCCAAGTTTTGAACATCTCTGTAACTTTCTGGGGTGTAGAAGAAAAAAAAATGGTTTGAACTGGTCAGCTGAAGTCCTGAATCACCATTAACCAGTTTCCTCCCCCCCCCAGCTCCACATGAGGGAAATCCACTGGTCCTGGTTGATTTTGAAAAACTAAGCAGCCTAGGGCTGGATTAGTGATTGGATGGGAGACCACCCGGAACTCTACGAGCTAGATTGAGAAGTTGAAAAATCTCCCAATAGGGTGGCAAAGCATGTTCGTACTGTTTTAAAGAGAACACAGGCACGTGGCCAAAAAGTCACCAGGAATTCTTCAAAGAGACTTTACCATCTGTCTGTTCTTCTTGGTAAAACCAATGAAGTTCACGTGCTTTTCACATGACCGTTTCTAATGGCGTAAACCGCCGCCTTCAGAGCCACCATTTTTAAGCCTGGATTTTCTTCCTTAGCAAATCAAAAGTGCTGGTCTTGTTTGTCTCTCAGACTCTCCAAGGAGCAAAACCTCACTTTCTTGAAAGTAACGTGTAAAACCAGCCTCCAAGACTCTGTGGGTCAGCTGGATCTTCTGGGGGAAAAAAAAAGACTTTGCTTTTCTGCAGGGCCTTTCCACGGACATGGAGCAAATACACAGCTGGCTTTCTCAGAAGCTCCCCTCCATGTGAGCTCCGTTCTCAAATTTCCATAATGTCTGAGTCCCAAAGGAAGCATTAATGTGCAGGAATGCATGCCAGCATGTGACTTCTCGGAAAGGAAGTGGTGGAAGGAAAACTCGAGCGCTCAGAGCCATGGCAGGAAGCCCCCTCTCGCTTTAAGGTTTGGGGATCTGAATCTAAAGAGGGAGGGAGAAGCTTCAGGCCTGTAGCGAGATCAGCAGCCTAAACAGATCACAGGATCTAGCGGAGTCATCTGGGTCTATGGCTGGCTGACCATCTGGTCAGGAAATGTGTAACCGATGCCAATTTCAAAGAAGGGGGGGGGGGAAATACAACAGTCTCAGCATTATGTGATCTGAAACTGGGAAATGGGTGTGCAGCAGGAAAAAGGAGAGGAGAATCGGCCAGGGCCCCACTTTCTGATTCTGAAACGGGCATTCCGTGGCTCCAGGAAAACTTCCTTACCCTCCATGAAGTATACTCCCCTTTAATATGGCTGGCTGCAAAAATTTGGGAATTGGAGTCCCAGAACATCTGGAGAAGCATTAGGTTGAGAAAGCCCGTCTTTGATGCTCAATTCTCAGTTAACGCCGCTCTTGTTTCTCTTCTCTCCAGCCCAAATGTTACTGTCTGGGGTTTGTCCAGTGGGTTTTATTAATAAATGGCTTTGGGGGATTTTTGGGGGGGGGGAATCCTGGGGTCATTATTGTACAGACAACATCTCCACGGCATGCAGGGAAATTCAGATTGCAATTCTAATAGAAGATAATAATAATAATAATAATAATAATAATAATATAATAATAATAAAAAAATAACTTTGCAACAATCTCACTTGGGGGTTGGGAATGAGATACAGGAAAGGTGTGGGGGGCTTGGAAGAGGAGGAAGGTTGTGCCGTGGAGGGGGGCTGGGGAAAAAGTCCTAGGCCACCTTCATTTTCAATTCTACTATTCGGATAAAGAAAGGAACCTCAACAATGGAATAATTAAGTTCTATAATCTAATGTTATTGACTGTAGCTCTTTAACCTGAACGGAGGTGTGTGTATGAAGAGATCCCAAATCTTACCACTTCTAAACCAAATCAAATCTTTATTATGGTCATAGACTAGCATAACCACTTCTAACTTTCAGTCATTCCAGACTTTCTGGATCTGCTTCTCAGACCTTCCTTCCTTCCTTCCTTCCTTCCTTCCTTCCTTCCTTCCTTCCTTCCTTCCTTCCTTCCTTCCTTCCTTCCTTCCTTCCTTCCTTCCTTCCTTCCTTCCAATTTTATCCCACCTTCCCCTTTGTTTCAGCTGCTCGAAGCGTCACACTTCCACTCATTGTAAAATGTGGAATTCTTCACTGTAACTTTTTGGGGAGGGGGGAATGCAAGACAGGCCAGGGGCTTGGCAGCTGAACTGCCTTTTGTTTTATTTTTCCTTTTCTCCCTCCTCCTGAAACTGAAGCCAAATTCACCAGTTGCGACTAACAACACAGCCCTCCCTCCCTTTATTTCTTCCTCTCTCTCTCTTACACACACACACACACACACACACACACAGAGCCAAGTTGTTGTTTTTTTTCCAAGCTAATTTTTCTGGAATGCTCCAGTTGGCTGCAGTTCCCGTATCCGTAGCGGCTATCGTTTGGAGCAAATTGGCCCGGCTTCCCTTCTTCACAGCCAGATGTTCCCCATCCAGCAGCTACAGCGGGCCCCTCTTCTCATTCCAAGCCCAACATTTTGCAGGATTGCAACCTCAGCTATGGAATTCAGAAGTGAGCTTTATTGGCCAGGGTTGTGGGTGTGTGTTTTTTTTAAAAAAAAAACCAAACAGAGCAAAAGAGAACAAAAGGCGTAGCTTTTCTGCAGCTCTAGCAAAGATGATGATAACCTCCACGAAGATTCTGCAGAAGAGAAGCCCAAGCGTGTGGCCCCTGAAAAGTTTAATATTTTCAGCACTTTCCGATTCCTGTTCAGACCAATATATTGTATATTGTTGGTCTGAAAAGGTGCCACCATTCTGGTTTTTGGATGCCATAGACCAGTGTTTCTTAGCCTTGGCCACTTGAAGATGTGTGGACTTTCAACTCCCAGAATTCCTGGCTGGGGAATTCTGGGAGTTGAAAGTGCACACATCTTCAAGTGCCCAAGGTTGAGGAACACTGCCATAGATCAACGCAGCTCTTCTCTGCAACTTAATAGTAGTAAACTAAGCAATGCTTTCCCCCACCTCAAGGAACACATCAGTAGCAAGAAGACCAAGATTATTTTGCTCCTAATAATCTAAATGCCTCCCAGCTACACATCTGGATTTCCCAGGGACCCAGAACCACGTGCCAATGGACAATATTCTGGACCCCGGCAGTGAGCATGATCGGTGGGCATCGGGAGAGCGTGATGTCCTGTCACGCCCAGGAAAAACCTTGCTCACGCCACACAACGTTGGCAGCGGAGCTATATCATCAACTCGGTTTGTCGTAAGTGAGGGGGGCCCTTAGCCCCTCCAAGATGGAAGAAAAGCTGAGTGGGAAATACAGGCGTGCCAAAGACCCCTTGAGCCTGTCACTGGCGGCGTTTCTTGTGGGGCTGGATGCCAGGCGCATCATTAAGGCCTCTCTCTTGATTTTACTGGCAGCTGGCAGGGCGGGGGTGGTGAAACCAGGGAGCACTGCTTCATTAGCAGCAGAAGAGGCAGAAAAGGGATGGGGCACCCCGAAAGGCCACCCCAGGCTTGCACCCGGTTGCATAACATTCAGAAAAAGGCAGCTGATTACGTGGAGCCTGGAAGACTGGATCAAAGGGGCTGAAGGAGAGAAGGGGGCCTGGGGGGAGCCAGAAGCAAGCCGCAGCACTTCCATCCGAGCACCGAGGCCATGTCCGCACAAGTTCTCCACCACTCCCCAGCACTGGCACGGGGCTCCCTTCGGGTGTTGATCGTCAATATCCAGAACTGGGCGGGGCAGAGCTTTGCTCTGAGAGAAAGCGAATTGAATCCATCCGTGGCGTGTGGTGTGCATGCGCATGCGGGCACGCTTGTGCACCGTTCTCACTGGGGAGCTGGTGCGAGGCAAGTCCTGGCAGGGCCGGATTCCAAAGGGATGCTGTGATCCCGGTCGGCTGGGTGTCAACAGCCCAGCGTCCTGCTGTGGCACTTCAGCCACACGGCCTCCGGTGCCAGATATTCAGCTGCTGCTGTGGGGCAGGAGAACAGTTGTCATTGAAGGACCTCAGAGGGTAGGGGCCCACACCCACGAACGTGCACGCCCGCCCTCAATCCCTCTACAATATTGCTGGAGCGGGCAGCCCATTTCTGCCACCAGCACCAAGACAGACTCATGATCTTTCGGGAAAGCATGCGACAGGGGGCTTCCCTTGAGCAGCCTTCATGCTTCTGGTGTTCAGGGGGGCTTTGAAAGGGCAGGCAAAGATGCCAGGCGTTCCTTGGCATGTGGCTCCATGCAGGGAGCCAGCAACCGAAATCCAAGGCACACGGGGACCCGCTTGGAGAGCAAGTGCGCCAGGGTTGTCCCTTGCTCTCTGGAGGAGCCCCCCAGCAACCTGCAAGGGTCTTTCCCCCCTCATCAAGCATAGGGGACCAGGTTTAACCCAGAGCAGCGCTCAGGCATTTCTTGAGCAACAAATTACCTTTCCCTGGGATCGGCTTAGTTCAGGGCGAGTGGAATTACACCCGCAACCCCTCTGCATGAATCCTGGTTGGAAGGGCCTTGGGGACGGGCAGCAGTGCTGGGTCCGATCATTTTTGAATAGCGGCTGCCCCTTCCCCAACCAGGTGCCCCTCTGCCTGTTTTCGGACAGGAATTCTCTGCGCCCACGGGCTGGCAGGTTGCAATCACAGAGCCGACAGGACTGGGCTGCTGGCTGCGGGTTGGCTAACTGCGATATGTAATATCCAGAAGTTTTCGCTCGGTGACTAAGTTTTCCTTGCTGCAATGTGGATCTTGACTCACTGGCCTGAGTCACCTGGAGGTCCGCCTGCTCGTAAAGTTCCCTGCTGAGTGCTCGTCACAGCCTGGGCAGGGATCACTCCGGGCAGCAATTGTTCCTGCCCTGCCGAAGGCAGGCCGAGTTTGCAAGCTTGCAAAAGGCACGCTATAAAATTGTCCTGCCAAGGCTCCCATCAGACCCAGGCTCTGAGGGTGGGGGGAAGAAAAACAGGAATGTCATCTTTGCCCCTACACTGTATCATCGGGCTAGAATGTTTTGAAAGGGCACCGCCCTGTCTTTTGCACCTTAGGGGCTAGGAACTTGAAACCACAGTGCTGAAATCTGGGTTTAGCATTCTGAAACAAGAACGGGGCTTTTGTGTGCAGCTTATTTTTATTACATTTTTACCCCACTTTTTAAATTCTATCTATCTATCTATCTCAAGGTGGTGAACACACCTAATCCTCCCACCTCCTATTTCCCCCACAACAACAACCCTGTGAGGTGGGCTGGGCTGAGAGAGAGGGACTGGCCCAAAGTCACCCCCCCCGCCTAATGCCCAAAGTCACCTCATCGTCTCCTGGTTTCTAGCCCAGCACGTTCACCACAGCGCCGAACTGGCTCTCTAATTAATTTAGTTAATTTAATTGAGAAACTCCAGATGCTGAAGACGGCAACCTCTTCGTGATCTCCATATTTTTTTTTTTTCCTTTCCCCAGAACGGTCTGATTTTCTTGGTGATAAACAACCCCCAGCCATCCAGAAATTACTCGTGGGTTGATTAAAAGAAGAAGAAACCCATGAGGTGGGTACGAGGAGGCGCAACAGGAAGGAAGGAAGGAAGGACAATCAAACCCAGGCAGGAGCTGTCAGAAATAAAGCAGAAGTCCAGCGGAAGAGGGTGAGCATTAAGGAGGAAATTGTGCTAAAGCTGAGAAGGATAATGGCCATCGGGTACCAGAACAGTCTGGTTTGGTGCTGCATTTCAGCAGAAACGTCGCCTCTGCTGTTTGAAAAAATAAAATAAAATCCAAAGATTTGTTTAGCGGCTACCCAGTCCCGTCCAAGAAGATGGAGGCGCATAAAAGCTCTTCCGGCCTCTGCTTTCCTATCGCTAGGCTTCCCGGTGGGCTACGATGCTTCTAAAGTCACCCTCGCTTGGTCTCTTCTCAAGCCATCTCGGCTCTTGCTCTGCCTGCCTGTTCTCGCCTTTCAACCCCCCTTCCCCAGGCCATTTCTTTCTCTATCCCATGGCAATCCCAAAGGAAGATGAATTCTCCTTCCATCTGCTCCTAGCACCCAGCTCCCCTCTCTTCCCAACCCTGCCCCCCGTCCCCCAATTGCATTCATTTTTGCATGAACTCCAAACAACGGCCTGCACGTACAAGCAAAGCTCTGGATGTCCTCTCAGAGATGTCGCCTTCGCGGAATCAGCACTAGAATAAATAGATAATTACACTCCGCCATGTGGGTCTCTAATTCTGACAAAACAGCAGCGGCCGTGCCAGGGCTGCAGGTTAGCAGGAACGGACATCAGGAAGAAGGAAATTGGTCTCTCTGGCCCGAGAGCTGAGGAGGAGAGCTCCGTCCACCCCCTTTGTCCCCCCGCCCCCACAGACCAGAGAAGCCAGCTTTTCTGCAATGGCATGATCTAACGTTGCTAAAAGGTCAACAGGAAATCCTTTCACACATACGTTTGATAGGCAGGGTTGGAGAATCACTCAAGGCAATGAAAGCAAAGGGATGCTGAAGCCACAGGACAGCAGAGTCCCGTTGGGGTCGAGATATCCTTCAAATCGCCATATTAATAATAGTGATTCAATTGCAACCTTTCCCTGAAGGAATAAATGCTGGTGACCCCACCATGCCTTCCTTTCCCTCTGCTGCCAATCTGATATCCAAAGCGTGGTCCACACTGAAGGGGATGGAAAAATCAACATTGATTGCTGGGACCGCCAAAGACCTCAACCCATCCAAGCTGGAAAGAGCCAAGGTCCTTTTTCCAAAGAGACAGATCAAAATAATTTCATCCAGGAACTCTCACCAGACCCAATTATTTGGAATAGCAAAGGAGGCACGTCAGAACTCTCCTTGCATAAATTGTCACCCAAGGTACCTCCCCTTCTGCTAATTCAGATTATTCTGAGGTTGTTCGCCTCAGTTTAGCACCCATTCTTATTCAGGGCTTAGATACTTTGAGATTCTGAACTTCAGAGTCTTGGCCTTTGTAAGTTCCTCCACGTTGAAATGGGGAATGTCAACACTGAGGGACCTGCTGATCATTTCACAGGGGGTGGGTGGGTGACCTCCACCCACAAGTCCTTGCCTTGGCAGCCATACGACTCCAATTCTGAAATCTGGCCCCTCAGCTTCGTCAGTGTTGAGGGACGTTTTTGAAGCAGGCTATTTTAGATCGTGCAACAGAACCCTTCCAACTCCAGGAGGAGAAGTTTGGTTGCTTCTCACAACTTCCTATCTCATTATTCCGCCTTCTTTCTCCCCTACTCCATTTTGTGCTTCACCTTCCCCAGACTCCAGAAACCCGCCTTGTCTCCCTCTTTTCGCCCTGGGTTGCCTCCTCCCCACACTGAGCTAGCTGATGGGCCCTGGCCTTGCTGGCCAGCCTCTGGAGCACCACAGCTGGAAGCTTCTGTGGCGCATCGCTATCCCATCTCCTCCCCACTGCCATTTTAATTATTTCTGTTTCTCTCCCTGCCCATCCCTTAAGGCGTAAGGTACGGTGCGCAGAGCAAAGGGGACTCGCCTAATTATTTCCAATTGTATATGAAGTTGTCATGTTGATTTTCTAAATGTGGGAAGAAAACCTCTTTATTTTGCCAGCCCTAGAGGACATAATGCAGAGTTCCCAGGAGTCGTCTGGCACCGATTCCCTCCAGTTATCCTACCTCTCCTTTCTACCTGCAATTGCATCGATGAAGC